>NW_024424675.1:9853307-10114560 GCF_017311325.1 Ursus maritimus
AAATAAATAAATAAATAAATAAATAAATAAATAAATAAATAAATAAAATGCAATGTGTGGTATTTCTTTGGATACCAATTCACATAAAACAAATGGAAAATAACACTTTTTAGATAACAGATAAATTCTGAATATAAACAGAGTATTAGATGGACCAAAGAATCAGGATTAATTTTGTTAGATGCCATAATGACATTGTGGCAAGGTAAGAAAATATCCATTTTTTTTTTTAGAGATATCTATTAAAATATGTGGGGGAGAAATGGCATGGAATCTGGGATTTGCTTCAAAATGTATCAGCAATAACCACAACTAAAAAAGGAATAGGTGAAACAAGTATAGAAAAATCTTGACTATTTTTGAGTTGGAGTGATAGTTCCATGAGAGTTCATTATAATATTCTGTTTTTACATGTTTGAATTTTTTTAAATAAAAATTTTACTTCTATGTTATGGTTCATTAAAATGGCTTAAGTGGTGGTGGCTATGGGCAATGTTTCTGCTATAATAAAACAATTTCTTTCCTCTTTTTTTTCTCTGCCTTTAAACTAAAATTCTTGCCTTGGGTGAGTTTCAGCGGTCTATAAATCCCCTGCTCTTTCATTCTCAATTCACTTCCCTGGGAGAGAGTCCAGTGTCATCACATTGCCCAGGATACCTCCAAAGAGGTTAGGAGCCACCACTGGAATAGAAACTTACTGAGAAAGGTTTTTATTTCCTTTCAGCTGGCATTTTAGCTTGTATGTTTCTAGATAGTTTTAATAAATAAATCAGAAATGAGACTAGATACATGGTAGACTCGAACTAGAGGCAGTATATAGCCCTGTTTGCCTGGAATAGGCCTACTTAATTCCTGCTGCACATGATAAATTACACGGTCATCCTAACTCTAAGCCACTCTTGGAGTCCAACTTAGAAAATACCTGAAATGCAAATAGACACTTGAAATAAATTAGTTTTTGCTGTTATTGTTTTTGTGCTTATTCTAATTGCCCAAACTGACCCTCTAATAATTGTATATATCATTGGCTAAGTCAGTGCTTCCCTAACAATTATTCTGATTTACTAGATAATTGTTAACTTTACACTGTGTTTTATGCTCTAGCACTTATATTAAGTTCTTCCCCTAGATGGATTACATATCCTTCCAGGTAGCATTCTTGTAGTCTTAGTCTGTGCTCTCACTAAGGGATTTCTGGGATACAAATATCTACCAAATTATAAGTTACTTGAAGTAATTTCCCTAGGAACTTGTGAGGAGCTATTAGCTTCCTTCATAGCTAGCTTTTTCACATGTGGGGACACTACTGTACACTTCTCTTGGATCATTTGTCCTCTCTAGTGATAATGTGATATAGTATCTACTCTATAATTAAGACCTGACAATAGCATTACTGTTCCCTGGGGGAAAAAAAAAATCAGCAGACATTGTAGCTAGCCCAAAAGCCATCACTAAAGAGAACTCAGTGCTCAACTATTTTCACTTGCAACTGAGTATATTTTCCAGAATTTATCATTACTAAAAATTACTGATTACAATATGTGTTATGCAAACAACTATTTCAACTTGATCAGGCAACATATAATTCCTACTTTCTGGGTGATCGAATAAGAAACTATCTGATTTCTCTATATCTTATTTTATGGTGTACTTGCTAGTACATATACGCATGTGGTGATCCACAGCAAATAATCTCTTCTAAAGTTTCAATTGTCAGACTATATCTTGATTTATGCCAGAGACAATAAAAGATAATGATACCCCGGGAAGTAAATATCTAAATTACGACAAAATGTACCACACTTGAAGAGAATATCTATATTATTTTTTTTTAAGATTTTATTTACTTATTTGAGAGACAGAATGAGCAGTGGAGGGGCAGAGGCCGAGAGAGAGAGAGAAGCAGACTCTCCGAAGAGCAAGGAGCCCGATTCGAGGCTCAATCCCAGGACCCGTAGATAATGACCTGAGTTGAAGGCACCCTGACCCTTATTATTTTTTTATCTAATAGATTCATGTAATTGAAGAGGATGTTGGTAGGTGCCTATGTCCAGATATAAACCTACAGCTGCCAGTGGCTTGGCAGCAACAAAACTCAGAAGATACTTAAAGGATGAATCTGGGAAGAAGGACAGGCTTCTCTATGCCACTGTTCCTCTATCTTCATAACTCAAAAAGAATGCTAAAGAGTAGGGATTTGTTGGCCCTCTAAGGAGTCAGGTAACTAAGAAATTTAAAAACAAAATCAGACCATTGATATCATTAAGCCCAACATTCTTTCACATTCGAAAATGAAACAAAATGAAACAGAAAAAACAATACACTGCCCAAAGAAGTTGAAAGATTCACCCAAAGGCGCATGATAGTTCAGAAAAGAACAGGGGCCTGGAGAGCTTGTACTACACACTTTTAAAACCTGAGATTTTAGAGAAAGAACTATATTCTACGTAACCACAAGCCAGAAGAAAAATGAAGCTGGGATGAAAAGGGTGAAGGAGACAAACTGAATATTGTGTAGAGTTCAAGAAATTAAGGAAACTAAGTATGTGGAAAATAAAAGATTTAAAAAGGAGGGGTGGAGGGGTGGAGGGGTTCCTGGGTGGCTCAGTCGGTTGAGCGGCCAATTCTTGATTTCGGCTCAGGTCATGATCTCAGGGCTGGAGATCAAACCTCACACTGGGCTCCCCATTCAGTGAGTACTCTACTCCAGATTCTCTTACCCTCCTCCCTAGGCTCGTTTGCTTGCTCGCTCTCTCTCTCTCAGTAAATAAATAAATCTTTAAAAAATAATATGAAATTAAAAAGGGGGTGGATGAGAATGAAAACATGAGGACTTAAAATGTTTCACTAAATCCAAAACGGGATTTTTATGCACCAAAACAAAGGCAAAAAACACAACCAGCTCTAACTGTAACATGCCATTATTTTCATTTATTAATATTTATAAAATGTTAAATCAAAGTGCTACTTAGAATCAATAAAATCTGGTAAATGGAAAAGACAACATATTTTGAGTTTGTCACACAGTGATGTTAGTCACTTCACTAATTTATTACCCTCTTTTTCTTTCTCCTCTTCCACCTCACCCCCTCCTTTTATCAAGATCATCAGCAACGTTCTACTAAATACTTTCTCTGTGAAAATAAGACCATTCACCTAATAGACCTAACCAGCACCAATTCTCAGACTTCTTTTTTCTATTCTATTACAAAAATAGTCTTCTGCTCACTGTGATACCTGGAAACTCAGCAATAGTGAACAAAAATAACCCGGTATAAACATTAAAACTTCCAAACACTGTATTCTAGGGCTATGCTGGAATGAAGGAACATGATTACTTTCCAAGGTTAGCATATCTCTATGTAGAGCAGAGGGAGGAAAGGAAGTGGCAGCATGAAACATCTGAGCACTCAGCAAAGGCTGGTAAACACAGGGGTCCGCCACAATCCACAAGGACCTCAGCCTGCTGAGGTCAGGAATTCTGAAGCTGGTTGATCTAATCACACATTTCATTTTGGTTATCCTTGGCTACCCATCAGAATTGTCTCCTCTGTCACTGCTTCCACCATGTTGTTCCCATACTGCTGTTTCCTTCTCACATCTTTAGCTGCGTCTCTCATTTTGTTGTAAATACCTTCTACAACCTAATTCTAGGACTTTCTCTAAACCTTCTTTCTTCAACTAGACCCTGGCCTTCTCATAAAGAAATTCCTCATTTTCTCACCAAATATCATAAGACCATGGGTGGCATTTTCCTAGTTATCACATTTAAACCATTACCTTCCCAACCTCACCTCAAAACCCTGCCCACTTTGAGGTACACATCACCAGGCTGTACTGCTCATTACTCCTCCTTGTTTCCAACATGTTTCTTTCTTCCAGATAGTCCTCTTAATTCCCTGAAGACTGACAGGATTCAGTTTTACTTTCAACTCCAAAGTATGTTATAATCATTGCTGACCTCAATATCCATGTCAACAGCTCTTTAACAAACCAGCACACAAGTTCTTTGACCTTCTCTCTAACATATAAGCCAGTCTTACTTATGTTTTCATGAAACTTATTAGTACCCAGAACAGTTGCATTTCAAAATCTCAAATTCCAGCACACTAGTCTCTCATAGTTGCTCTTTTCTTCTTTAAGCTTGCTCATTTCTTTACTTACAACTATTTGAATGTCAATGAAGCCTCTAGAATTGGTTGGGGTATATCCACAGTTTTGGGGTATTCTTTCTTGACTCTCCCTTTCCTTCTATGGCTTAAGAATTACTTGGGACTAGATTTAGAGGGATCTACAGGAGCAAGGTCATAATAAGATGTAAGCTACATGGAAATCAGTAAGTCCATGTTGGGTGTCCAAGATATACCATATGTTAAAAAAAAAAAATTAAGAGAGGTGGTGAAAACAAGGACAATTCCTGGGAGATCGTTTGGAGTCCTGCTAAGTGTTTAAAGTGATCAGAAAAAACTGATGTTTAGCGAAGAAGAAGAAGGAGGGGTAGGACAGGGAGAAGGAGGAGGAGGAGAAGAAGCAGCAGAAGAAGCTATTATCAAATAAAACAAGTTACAAACTTTGGAACACCAGCAAGTGAAGTTTTTTATTTCATCGTATAAATGAGGGAACATTCAGAAACATTAATCTGGGTTTGTAAAAATTCCCTTGTTATGTTGTCTCCTGTGTCCTTAATCAAAAATCTATCTTTCTGTATGTTTATTTAGTATGACTTTTTTCCTATACTTTCTTTGGACCCACTAAAAAGATATACTTCATATCAACTCTGTTGTTTGATATTTGTAGTTCAAAGTAAGTGAAAAATAAGACTAATATATTTATCTCATAATCAGTGTGTGTGTGTAATCAGATAAACCATAGGATTGAGAATCTGGGAAATTATATTCTAACCTTAGTTCATCTCACCTATAAAATGTGTGAATACCAGGAGCACCTGGGTGGCTCAGCCAGCCAAGCACCTGCTCTGGTCATGATCTCTGGGTCCTGGGATCGAGCCCCACGTTGGGCTCCTTGTACTTCTCCCTCTCCATCTGCCTCCTCTCCCCTATTCATGCTCTGTCTCTCTCTCTCCCAAGTAAATAAACAAAATCTTCAAAAAAAATGGATCGAAGACCCAAATTAAGATTTAAAACAATAAAACTGAGGGCCTCAGAGGGGAGGGGGGTGGGGGAATAGGATAGACCGGTGATGGGTAGTAAGGAAGGCACGTATTGCATGGTGCACTGGGTGTTATATGCAACTAATGAATCATTGAACTTTACATCGGAAACCAGGGATGTACTGTATGGTGACTAACATAATATAATAAAAAAATTAAAAAAAAATAAAACGCTAAAACTCATTAAAAAATAAAATAAAATGTGTGAATACTGAACCAAAACTTAAAAATTATTTCCTTTGTTCCTTTATTCCTTTCTTCCTTCCAAGAATCCACATACCACAACCAAGTCCCAGTAGAAAACAAGCATTCTAAATGTAGTACAACTACTAATAGTTCATATATACTTAAAGAGTACTGACTACTCAGTACTCTTCTAAGAACTTTATATACATATAATGTAATCCTCACAATAATCCTACAAGATAAGTAGTATTACCCTCATTTTATAGTCATGGAAACCAGGGCACAGAAAGTTAATGTGCTAAAAGTAATAAATGATAGAAGTAAGATTGAAACCCAGGCAATCTTGCTCTAGAATCCATGTTCTTATCCACTATACCACATTGCTCTTTAAAAGGTACTTAAGGAATCCAAAGCACCTTTGGGAAAGGACATGACAATATGACAGCACTCCTTTGTAGTAAGAAATCCTACAAGGTAAATTCTGGCAGTCTCACCTAACACTACCCACTTGTGGCACAAATACGTTTAACCAGAGTCTCTTTGTCATGTCATCCATATAAATATGCATTACACACACACAGGCACACACATATATATGAATGTATATCCATATAAAAATATACATACATATGCACCCACACTTCTACATGTGTATGTTTCCACACATGTACGCACGCACGCGCACACACACACACACACACACACACAATGTTGTTCTTTTTAAAACTTCTAACACATTATTGTATTTCATGGCACTTCTACTAATATCTATGTTCAGCACTTTTAAGATCTGATGATAGCACAGTAAATAGCATAAATTGGGGGTGGATACGGGTCAAGAAAATGACAACTATCTTTCATACACGAGCTTGGCAAAAGCAAAGCATACTTGTCCCAAATGATTTTTAGGGCTTCATGAGTTAAGGAACTTTAATTTGTTTCCAACTCATTTACACAACTCATTGGAATGTTGTTCTGTAACAACTGATTGATTCACAAGCTCTCCCCGCCTCCCCTCCAATTCCTTATAAACAAAGGACAGAAGAGGTTCCTACTTCTCCACATACACAAAACACTCTTCAGCAAATGCTGGAAAAGAGTGTGATTCCATGGTACACTGTACTTAATTCTAGAGTTGCACTTATCACACCAGACATAAACTTCTTTCCCCTTGTCTGTATCCCCACTAAGCTTAGAAGAAAATGTTATTTTCAGTTCATTTTTGGGTCTCCAGCATCTAACACAGTGTTTGATACATAGCACATACTCAAAAACATTTGATGAATAATACATGAAGAAACACTCTGTTTTTTGTTTTCAGTAATTGTTTTTGCATAGAGTTACATTCACAATCCTTTGTGATAAATACCACATATTCAAAGAATGAAAAACTGATGATGAGTATGCAGACTATAGTAATAAAATAGCTACCAAAGGATAAAACCTGGTATGTTATAAATAATTGGCCGAAAGTAGTAATAAAATTGATTTATAACATTTAAGAGAAAAAACTACATATTCTTCACACCTTAAATGTACATATGAGGGATGCCTTGGGTGGTTCAGTCAGTTAATCATCAGCCTTCAGTTCAGGTCATGATCCAGGGTCCTGGGATGGAATCCCACGTCAGGCTCTTTGCTCAGCAGGGAGCCAGCTTCTCCCTCTGCCCCTCCCCCTGTGCACATGGGCTTGTGTGCTGTCTCTCTCTCTCTCTGACAAATAAAATCTTTTTTAAAAATGTACTTATGAATTTTTGCTTCAAGTTCAAAATATTTCTCACTGTTTTTCAGACCATTCTAACTACTCAAGAGAGTTGACACTGAAGAAATCTTTATTTAGCATATCATCATCAACCTAATTGTAACTTTAAAATGTTTTCAGTTTAGAGATGGAAGATAAACAATGCAGATATTAAACGAAATGTTCTAAGGAGTGAAGGCAGCTGATTCCTGTTAATTTCTAATTAGCTGTCAACTTTTATCATAAAAATCTCAAAATAACTGATTATTACTCACTTAAAAAGATAAGCTAGTTTATAAATCATTACTAAATTACAGGGCTCCTTCACATAAAAAATTGTTTAAGTTATGAAAACATTTTTATCCCCTTATATTTAAACAATCATAATAGAAACTAAGTATGTGTTAAGAAGAATGTTTATATTGAAATACTTATTTCCTTACAAAGTGGTTATACAAAATAATTACACTGTCCTTTCTTATTAAAAAAAAAACTATAGAATTTTAAAATTGTCTACCTTTACGTTTAAAATAAAAGTAAAAATTAGGAAGGGGTTAAAAAACAAATATTCAGAGAAATTTGCGTCTTAAAAGTCTGAGAGCTACACAGAGTAGGGCATTAATTTTTCCTCAGGAATACATATTATTATTATTCCCTTAGAGTTTGGCCTCAGGAGAAGCTGCCATTTAAATGTTTACTAGGTGAAAGATAATAAAAGACCTCCGGGTGCCTGGGTGGCACAGTGGTTGGGCGTCTGCCTTTGGCTCAGGGCGTGATCCCGGCGTTCTGGGATCGAGCCCCACATCAGGCTCCTCCGCTATGAGCCTGCTTCTTCCTCTCCCACTCCCCCTGCTTGTGTTCCCTCTCTCGCTGGCTGTCTCTATCTCTGTCAAATAAATAAATAAAATCTTTAAAAAAAAAAAAAAACCTCCACTCTGAAAACTATAAAACACTGATGAAAGAAATTAAAAACAACACAAACAAATGGAAAGATATTCCAAGCTCATGGATTGGAAGAACATTGTTAAAATGCCCATACTACCCAAAACAATCTACAGATTATGACCCTATCAAAATCCCAACAGCATTTTTCACAGAATTGGAATAATCCTAAAATTTGCATGGAACCACAAAGGACCCCAAATCACCAAAGCAATCTTGAAAAACAAGAATGAAACTGGAGGTATCAATACCCAGGTTTCAAGATATACTGCAAAGCTGTAGCAATCAAAACAGTACTGTATTGGCACAAAAACAGACACATAAATCAATGGAACAGAATAGAAAGCCTGGAAATAAACCCACAATTATAAGGTCAATTAATCTTCAACAAAGTAGGAAAGAATATCCAATGGGGAAAAAAACAGTCTCCAAAACAAATGGTGTTGGGAAAACTGGACAGCTACATGGAAAGAAAGAAAAGAAAAGAAAGAAAAATGAAAAGAAAAAAAAGAAAAGAAAAGAGAGAGAAAGACAGAGAGAAAGAAGGAAAAAAGAAAGAGAAAAGAAAAGGAAAGAAAGACAAAGAAAAAAGAAAAGAAAAAGAAAGAAAAGAAAAAGAAAGAAAGAAAGAAAGAAAGAAAGAAAGAAAGAAAGAAAGAAACAAACAAACAAACTGGACCACTTTCTTACACCATCCACAAAAATAAACTTAAAAGTGGATTAAGGGGGGCGCCTGGGTGGCACAGCGGTTAAGCGTCTGCCTTCGGCTCAGGGCGTGATCCCGGCGATCTGGGATCGAGCCCCACATCAGGCTCTCCCCCTATGAGCCTGCTTCTTCCTCTCCCACTCCCCCTGCTTGTGTTCCCTCTCTCGCTGGCTGTCTCTATCTCTGTCGAATAAATAAATAAATAATCTTAAAAAAAAAAAAAAAGTGGATTAAGGACCTAAATGTGAGACCTGAAACCATAAAAATCCTGAAAGAGAGCACAAGCAGTAATTTCTCTGACATTGGCTATAGCAACATTTTTCTAGATATGTTTCCTAAGGCAAGGGAAACAAAAGCTAAAATAAACTATTGGGACTACACCAAAATAAATAAAAGCTCCTGCACAGCAAAGGAAACAATAAATAAAACTAAAAGACAACCCACTGAATAGGAGAAGATATTTGCAAAGGATATGTTCAATAAAGGGTTAGTATCCAAAATACATAAAGAAATTATATAATTCAATGCCAAAAAAAAAAAAAACCAAAAATAAGTAATCCAATTAAACTGGGCAGAAGACATGAACAGACATTTCTTCAAAGAAGAATCCAGATGGCCAAGAGACAAAGAAAAGATACTCAACATCATTCATCATCAGGAAAATGTAAATCAAAACCACAACGAGATGTTATCTCACATCTATCAGAACAGCTAAAATCAAAAACACAAGAAACAACAAATGTTGGTGAGAATGCGGAGAAAAATGAACCCTCGTGCATTGTTGGTGGGAATGCAAACTGGTGCAGCCACTGTGGAAAACAATACAGAGGTTCCTCAAAAAAATTAAAAATAGAATTATCATATATCCAGTAATTTTGCTACTGGGTATTTACTCAAAATATACAAAAACACTAGTTCAAAAAGGTACAGGTACCCCTATATTTATTGCAGCATTATTTACAATAGCCAAATTACGGAAGCAACCCAAGCGTCCACTGACAGATGAATAGATAAAAAAGATGTAGTACAAATATACACAATGGAATATTACTCAGGAATAAAAAGCAATGAAATTGTACCATTTGCAACAAAATAGATGGATCTAGAAAGTATAATGCTGAGCAAAATAAGTGAGTCAGGGAAAGACAAGATACGATTTTACTCATATGTGGAACTTAAGAAACAAAACAAATGAACAAAGAAAAAAGAGAGACAAACCAAAAAATGGACTCTTAACTACAGGAAACAAACTTATATTTACCAGAGGGGATCTGTGTGGGGGAAAGTGTGAAATACATGAAGGGGATTAAGAGTATACTTACCATCATGAGCACTGAGTAATGTATAGAATTGTTGAATCACTATATTGTACACATGAAACTAATGTAACACTGTATGTGAACTATACTTTTAAATTAAAAAAAAATTCTGACTAGGTAAAAATAGTAACTCATCATGTACCAATCATCTTTGTCATGGAAGATTCACATTAACAGTCTTTCTTGTATGTAAATGTACTCCATTACTGTGAGGTGAAGATAACTAGAGCCATGGTAGATTTGTTGTTGTTTTATTGTTTCCTCCCTGTACAATCTCCTTGGAATGCAAGAGAGACTGGGACTAGAAACCAGAGAATGAAACCACATCTTTGTTTCTACTACCGGCAATAGTGAACTAGATTATATAGGACCAAACATCATACTGAAAACACCCCGAATATCTGAAAAATATTAAAATAATGATTTGAAGGCATCAGAAATACCAAGGCAGAAATGAATTTGGAAGGACCAAAGTACGAAAAAAGAGTAATTCCTAGAGAGCTAAGGCTAGTATTTAGAATTTAATAGCAGCTGAGAAGTTAGGAAAGTTAGGAAACAGGAGAGAACTTTCAAGAGATTTGGGGATTTGAGAAGGTACAAAATTGAAGTTCATAGCCCAACAAATAGGAAGGTCCTGGGAGAACAAACTTTTAGGACACCTTAGAAATGGGTGAATACGAAATAAGACAGCCTGAAGAAAAAAAATCTCAATCCTTGATGGAATTAAGATGATCTGAGAATGCTAGCATCCCCAGGCTAATTGCTTCCAAAAGCAAAAGTAAATCTTCTCTGGAGAAAGATTACATCTTCCACAGCTTTAAAATATTGCTACATTCAAAAGTGTCTAATAAAAAAATCAAAAATAACCAGTCACTAAAGAAAACATAGACAAAAAACTAAGGAAAAAAAGGGTAACACAAACACAAGTAATTCATATAATGGTGTTATCAGTCACGGACTTCAAAATAAGTGTGATCAAGGTGTTCAAGGATTTTCTTTAAAAGTAATGTCAGAAGATAAACCATGAAAAAAAAACAAATAAAAATTCTAGAAATAATATAAGTGAAAATAAAACTATAGAATAATCAGCTGAATAGACACAACTGAAAATCAAATAAAACTAGAATATGGATGGATATATGCACAAAATAAAAAGAGAGAAAGATACAAAATTCAGGGGAAAAGACTGTTAAAGACCTTCAGGAGAAAAGACCCTACACATGGAGAACTGAATTGCCATAAAGGGCATCAGGTGAAAGAGAAACTGAGAGAAAAGCAATTTAAATAAGTAATGGTGGTGAACTTTTCAAAATTAAAGACAAGTTACAAATTCAAAAAGCACCATAACACTATAGCAAAATTTTAAAAAAAGTACCCATGCCTTTCATAGTAAAACTGCTTAAAAGACAACAAATTATTTTAAGTAGCTGAAAGACATATATTATCTTCAAAAGAGTTACTGCTGACTTTTTGAAATGAGCAAGAAGACAACAGAAAGATACTATCAAAGTGACAAAAGAAAATCACTGTTACCCTAAAATTCTATATCCAGTAAAAATATCTTTTGAAATAACTATATTTATAAACAAACAAGACTGAATTTTTTAGCAGCAGAACAGAACCAAAGGAAATCTTAAACAGTATTATTCAAACAGAAATTGTTCAGTAATAGAATATTTTTTCATTAAGATATGTACATTTTTTAACCATAATGCTTACTGCACACTTAATAGACTACAGTATACTGTAAACATAACTTTTATATGCAATGGGAAACCAAAAAATTCACTTGACTCACTTTATTGCAATGTTTGCCTTGCCGTGGTCTGAAATGGAACTCATAATATCTCTAAGGTATGCCTGTATTAACAAACTAAATCTGGTGATATATAAAGCATGACCAGATTAGATTTATTCCAGGAATGGAAGGCTCATTTAATATTTAAAAATCAATGTAAGTTATTACTTTAAAATACAGTATTAAACAATATATCACACAATAAAGTATTAAAAATACAATTTTCACAATGGCAGAAAAAAATTGATGAAATTCAAAATTCATTGGGGCGCCTGGGTGGCTCAGTCAGTTCACCATCAAACTCTTGCTTTCTGCTCAGGTCATGATCTCAAGGTCATAGGATCAAGCTCTGCTCCTGACTCTGCAATCAGTGGATAGTTTGCTTGAAGATTCTCCCCCCTATCCCCTCTCCCACTCACTCCCTCTAAAATAAATAGATAAATCTTTTTAAAAAGTTCAAAACTCGGGGTGCCTGGGTGGCTCAGTCAGGTAAGCGGCTGCCTTTGGCTCAGGTCATGATCTTAGGGTCCTGGGACAGAGACCTGCATTGGGTTCCCTGCTCAGTGGGGAGTTTGCTTCTCCCTCTCCCTCTGCCCCTCCCCCCACTTGTGCATACATGTGCGCACTCTAATAAATAAAATCTTTGAAAAATTTTTTTTAAAAAATTCAAAACTCATTCGTGATTTTTTAAAAATGCTCACAACAAACTAGGATTAGAAGGGAAATTCTTTAGTCAATAAAATATCTATAAAAAAACACAAGAAGACATCATAATCAACATCTTGAAAAATTTCCTTTGAAATCAGGAATAAAAAATGAATAAAGCCTTTATTCAATATTTAACTGAAGGTCTTAGTTACAGCAGTAAGGAAAAGAAAAAAACGTATAGTGGTTAGAAAGAAAGAAAACTGTCATACACATAGAGGAGAGATCTGAAACATAAATAAGTTATAAATAAAGTATGGGATATAACAAATGAATTTAGCAGGGTTACCAAATACAAGATAAATGCACAAAAATCAGCTGCAGTCCATTTATACTACCAATGAATGAAAAATGTTAAATACCGTCTGTAATAGCATTAAATAACTAAACATTAAATAAATAACAAAAGATGTGGAAGATAGAAAATTATAAGATATTCATGGGAAAAAAATTTTTAAAAATAGAAGAAGGATTACTATGTGAATGAATCAGAAGATTCAATACTATAAAGATATCAACTCTCAAAGTTGTTTCAATGTAATCCCACTTTTGGTAGAAATAGCAGTTTCTAAAATTCACAGGGTAGCACTAATAGTCAAGGTAGCTAAGAAATTCTCAAAAACAACAAAATTGAACTACTTACTCTACAAAACATCTTAATTTATTATAAAAGCAAAAGTAATTAAGATAGTAGATTTGGGGGACAAAGACAAATATAGACCCCATGGAACAAAATAAAGAGTATAGAAACAAATCGATGCATATATAAACATCTGTGAGAATGAGATGATCTTCTAAATAATTTAAGTCAAGGTAGGAAAAAAATGCACTTGACTTTTGTTTCACCACAGCTTACATTAAAAACGTCTATTCCAGGTAGATTGCAGAAACAAGAAAAGCAAAATGAAGTGTCTAAAGGACAACATAAAAAAATTTCATCTACATTAAGTAAGGAGTTCTTTAACAGGACACTAAAAGCACTGGCAATACATTAAACAACTAATAAATAGGACTGCATGGAAAAAAAATAAAAGTTCCTATTAAAAAAAGACACTGATAAAGGAGTAAAAGGTAAGCCACATAATGAGAAAGATATTTCCAACACATACAATGATTGAGGAAGCCTTGGATTCCTACAATTTTATTTTGCAACATCCTGCAGGTAGTGTCAAAGAACAGTGTGTTGTAATTATTAGTGTGGCTTGCCAAAAATGTCAACTCTTTCTATCCTCTGTCCTCCTTGTGGTTGGGTGGAAACATGTAATGAATTCTGGCAAACGAGCTGTGAGCAGAGGCTGCTTGTTTGAGACCTTCTATTGCTGTCTCTTGCCCTGACGTGGCATTCCACAACATTCAAAATGACGGCTGTTCTGTCAACAGTGACCTGCACGAGACATCACCAATGGACATGTAGGCAGGTAAACGAGTACGAGGGTAGATGTGTAGTAGATTATGATATAAAATGTATTTCTTAGTGTAGATAACAGGAAAAAAAAATCTGAAGGGATATTCTGAAAGGATAATTTGAATGAACTATTTCTATGGAGAAATGAAGTGTGGGGCTACTTCAAGGTATTATCAACCAAGGACAAATTGAAATTGAACTGGGAATGAGTAACCAAAACAAAGAGAATGAAGAGGGTGAATGCTACTCCCTCCAAATTCATCTATGTAAATCTCCATCAGAATCATTTGGGGCGTTTGTATTACAATGCATCCATTCATTCAATAAATGTTCAAGAGCTTACTAAGTGCCATATGACAGGAGACAGAGCAGTGAATAAAACAGATCAAGTCCATAACCACACTGGCCTATAGACTAGTTGGGGGAGATCTCAGAAGATGCTTCTAGAGTCACATTCTCTATTGTCCAAAGCAATTCTCAGGGTTACTTTGTTGTCAGATAAATGTATCCTTCATGTACTCTTCCGGCAAGGAGATTTACATGTCCTTCTTTGCTAATTTTTCATCAAGAAGATGAAGGATAAGAGTAGTGTGTTCTTATCACATTTATTTTAACAAGTTCAACAGGATAATAAAAGAGACTGAGAATACTACTAGAGTGCATGAATAAAATGGAGGCTTCTAGTAATTAACACTATATCTTTGAGTTTGTATACCATTTGCACCTTTTAATTCTTTCTAGTTTTAGAACCTTACACTAGTTCTTTACTACACTAGTAAAGAACTATTTAGTGGAAATAGTTGATATTCTATGCTGGAAATTAGCTGACTTTTTTTTTTAAATAAAAGGAAACCCTTCTCACATTATATCACTACAAATAGATGATAAATGACTAGAAAGAATAAAATAAACTGTTAATTTTACACCATAAAAGTACAACAAAATTTTATAAAATATACAGAACATTAGGACCTATTTGTATCTTAATTTTGTATTATCACACATTATGACACAATTGCCATCCTACTTTTCTCTAAAATAATTACCACTGAAGTGCAGCTTGTAGTATTATAGGCATATTCAAGTATATCTTCTTAGCAGTTCTTAAAGCCAATGTCAAATATTCAAAATCTGATTTAAAAAATTTTTCAAAATCTGATTGAAAAATTAGTTTCCAATTATTTTTGAGAGAATTAGAACACTGGAAAATATCTGAAAGGCAAAATGATATTAGCAAATTCCTAAATATACCACATAATTCAGCCCTGAATAATTAGACACTAATACGTGTTTTAAATAAACATATTTCAGAAAGATTTTAGTGTTATTCTTTATGAATGAAAACATTCTCCAAATTAGCATATTTGTATACCTATCTTTTTTAATGTTCTATGTGCTATCAGAGATTATAAATTTGTGTACTAATGATATCTTTAAATTATCAGACATTTGGAAATATATTTGCTTTTTACATTTGAGAGTCCCTGATTTTTCTGAAGAATCTTTTACTTTTTTAATATTTTTATTATTTCTCATTTGTGTCCATTTATTAAGACTGAAAAAGTGAGGGGCATATGAAGCAAGCAAATGTGGGTAATCTATATGTCACAGAAAACAAGAATGTATAATTCCTACTGTCTGCCTTACTCAGTTTTAAACATATATATATGCTTTGTGTCATAATTTGAACTATAAAGTTCAAAGATGAAGTCATTCTCTAACCCAAAAAACACAAAGAATTTCAAATTTCAAATTTTGAAAAAGTTTAGATTCCAACCTTTAGTAATGAAATCTCCTAATTTTAATCAAAACCATACTCTACTTGATCTAAATTTCAAGTGAGGAAAGAGAATATGAACAGGTTTTTGAGTGATAAAAATCTAAACATGTATGGAACATCTTTTTGAATATGGTAGTTTTTATGAAAACATTCACAACCTAAAAATCCAGATTAAATTTTTAGAAAATACCCCAAATAGGAGAAGTTTTGGGGAAAATCCACTGTACCATCTTTCACATATTTTGAGTAAGATAAAAATAGGGGTGCCTGGATGGCTCAGTCAGTTAAGCATCTGACTTCGCTCAGGTCATGATCTCGGGGTCCTGGGACAGAGCCCCTTGTCAGTCTGCTTCTCCCTCTCCTTCTGCCCCTCACCCCTGTTCATGCACTCTCTCTCAAATAAATAAATAAAATCTTTAAGAAAAAAAGATAAAAATATACTCTGGCCATGTAGATACAACCCATGTTCTGCGTCAGTTATTTGTTAAGGACACACTTTAAGGATTAAAGAAATATAAAGCTAAGAAGTAAAAAAAAAAAAAAAATTATATAAAAACATTTCCTTTAAAACCACAGAATTATATTTATTAACAAAAGGCCAAAACTACCAGGTATCTTAAGTTAAAGATGTTTATGAAAGCAAGAACACAACTGGAAGCTTGAAATACTTTTCACAAAATCATTGCCCATAAAATGTACCATCTGTAGGTACCATTTTTATCAAATGACCAAATTTAAAGCCCAAGAGGTACAATAACAAGCAAAGCAACAGAGAATTATATTGCAAAACTGAATTTTATACAGTCACGAAAACTATTTGGGCACCCTTAATGTTTTAGAGTTTCAACTCTAAAATAATGTTTCAATTAAATAAAAGGGTAGCTCTAAAAGCTAGAGTCTAAATAAATGAAAAAGATAAATCTGTGTGACTAAGTAGATGCAAGAAAAAAAATCAATCTTAAATGTTGGATGAGAGGAAATTTGTGTTATCAAAATAGGCAGCAATAAATATGAACATGAGGTATTATTCAAAGCTAAAATCACTCATTCATTCATTCACTCGTTCATTCAACAAATATTTATTGAGCACCTACTATTGCCAGAATCTGTTCTAGGAGTTCCAGATACAGCAGTGACTAAAACACACAAATCCCTGTCTTCATGGAACATATACTAGTATGGGGAACGAGACAAAAAAAAAAAAAAAAGTAACATATGTGGTATGTGAATATTTGAGTAGGGGTGCACGGAATTAAGTGGGGAAGAAAAAAAAAAATCAATGGATTTGGTCAGAGCTCCTTCTCTGGAGTTGCTAATATGGAGAACAGAAAAACAGAACATCTGCAGTAACCACTCTAGATGAAAATGAGGGCAACCAAAGCCCATTCCACAATTTCTCTGATCCCAGATAGGCAGGATAATTATGGAAGGGTGGATGCTTGTTGGGGGTGGGGGAGGTGGAGAATGGGACAGGAAAGTCTCCAAATAGGTTCACATCACCCACTCACAGTATGATTGGAGAGACCTGATTTGGATAAACTTAGTATAGATTTAGTGTAATTTTCTACTGCTTCTGGTAATTATGCAATTC
This sequence comes from Ursus maritimus, assembly GCF_017311325.1. Taxonomy (NCBI): domain Eukaryota; kingdom Metazoa; phylum Chordata; class Mammalia; order Carnivora; family Ursidae; genus Ursus; species Ursus maritimus. The sequence continues at coordinate 9,870,651 of NW_024424675.1, forward strand.
TGTATTTAGCCTCTAGATTTCTTCCTCCATTTCTTATCTCTCATCTTAGAAGAATGGTTCCCTTCTGATACATTTAACGTAATTTTCTCAAGGCAATGTGGCCATAGTGGGACACACGCAATGATTTTAAGTGGTATACAATTTTTTAAATTTAAATTTTTGTTTACAGATATTATGCTTAGAACAAGATTGAGGATTTTTTTTAAAGTGAGTAGATTCAAAGTAAAGCCCAAGTAAAAAAAGGAAATAAACGGTAGTGCACATCTACACAGATGAGATCCTCAGAGAATAAGTTAATGACAGAAGCTTGAGAAACACGGTGTTAAGGAAATCCAGCTTCCTTAAACTTCATTGGCTTTTAACCATTCTAGACTTCTCCTAGTATTTGCCTAAATTTAGTAAACTTTACATTTTAATGGTCTCTTTCTTTTCTACTATCCATTACGTCAATGAATAGAGAAACGTAGTAAAGAAATTTGAAAATATTTTTCCTCAGTCTATTTTCCACTAGCTTAAAAAAATTTCTTTTCCACTGGCTTCACAAACTGTCAATTTTAGCCCCTGGATTAATGAATGCTAGTGTAACATTATTTTGGTCTCTTTTATTTAATCTTTAATATGCTTTAGCCATTTTAACTTTGGGTATTTCTAGCATGTGTAGAAATAATGTTATTTACTTTAGTCTATCTTTAATACAATCATTTCTTACTCGAGAAAAATACCCTGCAGTCTGAAAAAGTATAGTGATTCAGTTAAATCACACCCAGACATACTCTGAAACATAAGGTTACATAAAACAAAGACTGTTATGTAAGATTAAAATTAAATCTTTTACAGGTAAAAATACAAACACATCATTATATAATCGAGAATACAGAACATTCTCTGGCTGCAACAGCTTAGTTTGAACTCTTTCTTGAGCTACCCTTAGCAAATGTTTTCAAGAGAAAAAGGAGATATGCAATTAACAGAGGAAAAGCATGCTACACAATGCAATAAGACAGATGGTTTAGTCCCTGAATCCATTTTTCAGTGTATGGCAGTTATGAAGTTTTGATGTGATCTGATAGTACATAGGTCTTCAAACACTTGAATTCATCTGTCACTTAATTTCATGAATCTAGGAGTGCCAGCAATAAAAGTATGTGTAGCTTTCAAAGTCTATATAAAATGTTATCTAACTATTAGAAAAATGTTGTTTTCCAGTTAGGTAATAAATATTCATTTCTATCATATTACTTACTGACAATCAATTAGAGCTCCGTGAGAAACCAAAAACCCTTTAAACAGTAATGCTATCCCTGGCTTTAAATCAGATCACTTTATAAAGTCATACTTTCAACTATACCTAACAAAAAGGTGGGCATTATCATCACTCCCATTATTGTTCTTAATTTATTACTAAGATAAGCTGGGAATCTGGAGAATTGAATTATATGTACTAAGGACAACTTGATATATTTGAAAAGGTAGTAAGTTAGCAAATTCTATGGATGTAAGAAAATTTTAAAAATCAGACAATTCCCCACCCATCTACAATTCCCCAAAGGCAATCAAGAATTTTCCATATGAACTGCTATTTTCAAAAGGATATGATGGCCTAAGCAGATCAGTCATGACCTGGACATACTACTTAAGAATTTGGCTCAAAGAGTATCTTCCAATCTACTTTTTCTAAAAATAATGCAAATGCCACCTCTGCTAGCCTTCCTTCACTGCAGGGTGGATCCTTTGCCCGAGTCAACCCTTTGGCACTCCTGCTTGCACTGGCCCTTTGGTCAAGACAGAACATTTGTGTTTTTGTTCGCCCAGCATTCACCCCACTTCTAATAACAATACCTTGATTTTCCTTGGAAATTTATGACACTGCCATTAGATACTATCTTGGTAGGATCCTCAACATGGTACACCCATTTTTGCTAAGGGGTGGAAAGATGATTTAAAAAAAAAAAAAAGTGACCAATAAGGTGTATTCTTCTTAAAATCTAATTCCTGAGCAGAGTGACAAGAGACCACATGAAGTTCAGGCTGAAGCATTCTGATGGCATAATTCTGTTGAGGCTGTTCATTAGAGTCTGATACTTTGATATGCATAGAAGCCTGGTCTCTGCTCTTTCCTAAGCTGGTTCCTCAAATCTTCTTTCAAGTATGGTGTCTGTGAGCACCCACTTAGTCTTCCAGTATATTCCTTTTGTGTCTTTTAGCAGAGCTGGCTTCTGTTGCTGGCAGTCAAAGACCTCTACCTTTTTCAGTTTAAAATAATTGTGACTGAAACCACGTACTTCCATATGCTTCTTTCATCTCATGCACAGATAGAGAACCTTTGATACATCCTTCACTGCCTGCCCCCCCATCCCCATCACTGCCTCAACCTGTATTTAGAAAGGCCACACCTTCTGCCTGAAAAGATTTTGCATTTCCATTTCCAATTTCAACACTAGAATAACAGCTATGCTTTAATCCTGCTCTGTGCCCGTTATTTGAATTCATCCTACCATATTATAATTTTTTGCTGTTTATTTTCCTTGTGAAAACATTATATCTTTCATTATCATATATCCAGCACAATGCCCAACATATAATATGTGCCTAAATTCTTGTTGAACAAGGAATGAGAAAAAAAATTCTGAGATATAACCTGTAGTACACACTGTTGGTGCCCTACAAAACCCCCTTCACTGGTCATTGCACCCACTACCCACCTCGCATAAATGCTACTGTCTTCCAGCTGCCCCCTTCTTTGGAGAAATGCATTGCAACCAATGACTGACTATAGGAGCATGAAATGCCAGCCCCATGCCTCAGTGGAGGACCAACTCTGTGGTATAACTCACAGATACCCACAGTATCATGCTGAACCTGAATTATAACTGATTAAGAACTTAGCTTGCTTAGCTGCTTTTTTGCCTTGTCCTGCTTCCCTCCCTCCTCTTCTTCTGAGGGCCCTCCCTCAATAAACAGTGTGCACCAAATCCCCTTCTCAGGTTCTGTTTATAGGAAACCCAAATTCTGGAGATGATGCTGAGACAAAATTTTTAACATATTTCCTTCCACAATTCAGGCTGTTGGAATGAATTCAGGGGACTGAATCAGAGCAAATCTATTTTAGATGGTGCAGTAGTACAAAATGTAAAGTTGGTGTGCTGCCTACTAAAAGATCTTTGAGACCATAGAAAAGAAGACCCTAAGCAGAACAAAGAAGCCACAGAGGATCATCTTTCAGTCATTTTTGACAAGATCTTGCCTCTAGAAAAACTTTATCCATTGGATATTAACTCAGAGTAATAATAGGAATAAAGAGTGGCCATTTGGTTAGTAAGTGCTATTTAAATTGACACAGAATATAAAGGTTATTGTTTCCTAAGTAACTAAGTAACACTAAAGAAAATGTATTTTAAAAATCTTATAACCAAAGGACTGAATTATTTTTATTTAATATAGTATGTAGAGGAATTTTTATATAAAGCTATTATGTGCCAATAATTTCTAATTATACTCTGCAAAGGTATATTTAAAACTGCACCTTCAAACAAACTTAACTAGGCTGAATAAAATAGATTAAGGAAATGACTTCAAATATTACAATCAACTTTGAGTCATTCCCCATATTTAATACGTTTCTTAGTCTGAGCATATTCTGCGGATAAACACTACAAAAGCCCACGTAACCACAACAATCACCAAGATGGTGACAGTGGCCTTGCACAACATACATACTGTTAGCCATCTCTATCCTGAGAAGGCATCCTTCCACCTTCACATATATTAGTGGAGGGTGTCCTGGAGCCTGGGGTCTAAGTGTTGGATCTGTCTGCATTTAATATTGAACCTCATTTATATTACTCCAACCCTCTAGATTTGTTCCTGTGTTGTTCATAATTTATTATATATGCACTCTTTTTAAAAATTTTTTATTATGTTATGTTAGTCACCACCCAGTACATCATTAGTTTTTGATGTAGTGTTCCATGATTGCGTATAACACCCAGTGCTCCATGCAAAACATGTCCTCCTTAATACCCATCACCGGGTTAGCCCAATCCCCCACCCCCCTCCCCTCTGAAACCCTTAGTTTGTTTCCCAGAGTTCATAGTCTCTCGTGGTTCATTCCCCCTTCTGTTTACCCCCCCTTCATTCTTCCCTTCCTTCTCCTACCGATCTCCCTACTATTTCTTATGTTCCATAAATGAGTGAAACCATATGATAATTGTCTTTCTCTGCTTGACTTATTTCACTTGGCATAATCTCCTCCAGTCCCGTCCATGTTGCTGCAAATGTTGGGTAATCGTTCTTTCTGATGGCTGAGTAATATTCCATTGTATATATGGACCACATCTTTATCCATTCGTCTGTTGAAGGGCAGCTCGGCTCCTTCCACAATTTAGCTATTGTGGACAATGCTGCTATGAACATTGGGGTGCATATGGCCCTTCTCTTCACTACATCTGTATCTTTGGGGTCAATACTCAGTAGTGCAATTTTTGGGTCATAGGGTAGCTCTATTTTTAAATTTTTGAGGGACCTCCACTCTGTTTTCCAAAGTAGCTGTACCAACTTGCATTCCCACCAACAGTGTAAGAGGGTTCCCCTTTCTCCGCATCCTCTCCAATATTTGTTGTTTCTTGCCTTGTCAATTTTTGCCATTCTGACTGGCATAAGGTGGTATCTCAGTGTGGTTTTGATTTGAATTTCCCTGATGGGGAAATGATTTTGTACATTTTTTCATGTGTCTGTTAGCCCTTTGTATGTCTTCATTGGTGCACTCCTTCTTTCTAAAAACAGAATAGTGTGTAAGATCACCAATAGTGGAAAGTCAGTGACATCAACTAAACATTTTGGACACTTATTAGTTATCTTTTACAATATAAAAAAAAATAACCCCAAATTTAGCAGTTTAAAATGACAAGCATTTACTATCTCATATAGTTTTTGACTGTCAGGAATCTAAAAGCAGCTTAGTTGGGTGGTTCATTCTCAGGATGTAGCCATATGCATTGCAAAATTTGAAAGGTGCTGTTGAATATACTAATTTACGTTGTTGACAGGTTGAGTTCTTTGTTGGCAGTTAGCTGGAGGCTTCCATTACTCACAATGTGGTCTTCTTTGTAGGCTGCCTGAATGTCCTCAGGACAGGCATCTAGCTTCCCCAGATGTGAATGATCCAAGAAAGAGAAAGTGACTGAACAAGAGAGTATCCAAAATTAAAGAGGAGTTCTTTTATAACCTAATCTTGTAAGTGACATACCAACACTTCTGGCATATGATATTGGTCACAGAAATGAACCCTGGTTTGATGTACGAGAGAACTACACTGGGCTGTAACCAGCAGGAGATGGGAATCAGAGGAGGCCATATGAAAGGCTGCCTGCCATAGACACATTTCTGAAAGACAGAAGGTACATAAAGTTGCATGGATCATGGCTACTGCAAAGGTGGGCACCGCTGTTCATTATATAGCTCCAGAAGGGCCCTAGCTCAGAATCAGCTGATAGCAAGTCCAAAACTGAGGTGAGGGGGGAAAATGGAAGTGATGAATTAAAGGACCACCCCAGGAAGGAAGCATGCATCAGACCCCCACTCTGCACTCCAGCCGTGCTTATTCCTGGCTGGAGCTCTAAAACAAGAATAGTACACTCAGATGTGGTGAAGCAGAGGAGTTACAGACAAGCACCTTAAATGAGTGAAAATGAGTAAAGAAGACTTGAGGTAACAGATTTACTTTAACACAATAGTCTTCACGCCCACAATAAAATAGGATCTCTTCCATTTTCTTAAAACACAGAAACTGTCAGAGCACCAGGGTGGCTCATTTGGTTAAGCTTCTGCCTTCAGCTCGGGTCATGATCCCAGGGTCCTGGGATCAAGCCTGGAGTCCAGGCTCCCTGCTCAGCAGGAAACCTGCTTCATCCTCTCCCCCTGGCCCCTCCTCCCTGCCTATGTTCTCTCTCTCTCTCTCTCTCAAATAAATACATAAAATTAAAAAAAAAAAAAAAGACAACAAAAAAAACAAAACAAACAAAAAAACCCACGGAATCTATTATTTTTCCGTCTTTGATAGGGAAATTGTTAGTCAGCAATGTTGCCAATAAAAATTTCTTGAGAACTTATTAAGTGCCAAGTACTGTGGGAAAGGGCATAAAATGAGATAGCTAAAAACCGTGCCCTCTAGGAGCTTACATTCTAGTGTGGTAGAAACAGATAAAAGCATAAAAAGAAACAGATAAATGGTGCTTGGAAAAAAATTATATAAGGTATAATGACAGGGAGGGGGTCTGAGCAACTAGCTAAGTAGTCAATACAAAACCTCTTTAAAGACATACCAGTTGCGCTAAGAGCTGAATAAGGAGAAGGAAACACGCACACAAAGACTTGGGGGAACCAAGCTGTAAGCAGAGGGAACTGCAAACACAAACTAAAATAAGAACAAATTTGACATGATTAAGGGAATAAATAAGTACAACCTAGGTGCAGGAGACAGAGAAACAGTCCTCATAAAACAGTGGCATAATAACAAATAGCAATAAACATTCAGCTCCAGTGTTGGGAAAACAAAAAGGAGCGGTGGGGACTGTGCCAGACTAAGAGCAAATGGCTTATCTCAATACAGCAGCTATGCTAGAGTCCCAGATGATCGTTGTCACATTACAGATATTTCAGAGGAGTCACAAATCCATTTTGTGGGAAATATCTCATTTTTCAGAGGCTGGCTCAAATTATAAAACAAAAACAACATCCATTCTGGCTGCCAGTATGCCACCTTCATTCTAAAGAAATGTAGTAACTTACTTAGAGGACTTGAGGCTCTTGGTCTATGGTTAGCACCTTAGAAATCGCTCTTGTTCATTTTAGATTGAGATGGGCAAGAACTAAAGCAGCCTATCTGCCCTATCCTTGCCTATGAATCTTGGAGGAAAAAAAAAATTAAAGGGTAGAGGGAAGAACTAGAATAAAAAGTATGAAACCTCCTAGAACACAGAGCAAAAAGCAAAGAGTTGAGGAGGGAGAAAAGACAAAAATGAGAGACATAGACAATCCACATCAGAAAGTTAGAATTTAAAAAGAATAAATTAAATAAATAGTACAAAAATTCTAGAGCTTAAAAAAAAAAAGTTTAGATTTTAAAAGGCCCACCATGTGCCAAACAGGATGAATGTAAAAAGACCCACTCCTAGACATAACTGACATACCAGAACACCAAAGGAAAAGAGATCTTAAAATTTTTAACTAAAAAGCAAAATAAACATAAATCAGATAACCTATAAAGTAATTAACCTGACCTAAAACTTCTTATCAGCAACAGGTATTTCAGAAACCAATGAGGAAAATGACAGAAAAATTCTAAGATTCAATGATTTTGCACCTAGAATTCTATTCCCAGACAAAACCAGTCAATCATGGATGTATAATAAAAATATTTTCAAAATTTTTCAGATATGAAAGGACTCAGTTTACTTCTGAGAAAGAGCATTTATATAGTAATACAGTATAAATGCTACAAAGCATAATTTAATTATAAATGTGGAAAATTATGTGAAATTTATGAGCTATGACAAAGATAAAGTAATGGTATAGAAGCTGGAAGGTCAAAGGAAAAGAGGTGGAAGTGCTGATTTTCTCATCTTACATTGGGGAGGACTGAGGAATAATATTCTAAATCTGATGGATCAGAAAGTTCCTTAACTAAGTTATTGTGAAGTAGAAAGTATATATTCTCCAGCAATAAAGTAGCTGGTTTATAAAAATTGTTCAGTTATATGATGCTGGAGTTTTCTAGCCCCAAATCTTTGAGTGTCATCAAAAATGTATTATACTAGAAAAGAGGGAATTTTTTGAATGATTTATTCTTGCTTTCTCATTATAAACATACTTGTGAAATAATAAGAAATAAATATACTCGCTCCTGCCCCTCGTTCCTGACACAGGATTATGAAATTGAGGTGCTAGCAGAATCTCTTTTTTTCTAACACTTCGTCTTTGACCCCAGTTCCTGACACAGAACTCTTAAATCCTTTGGAATTTCCTGGGTGATAGCAGTGTCTTGTTCTAATGAGCTGATTCTTGGTGGGCTCCTGGATGCGGGGTGATCAGCAGGGTAGACCAAGCCATGATTAGAAGCTTAGAATTGTCAGGGGCACCTGGGTGGCACAGTCAGTTGAATGTCCGACTCTTGGTTTTGGCTCAGGTCAGGATCTCAGGGTCAGGATCTCAGGGTCTTTGAGATGGAGCTCTGCCTTGGGCTCTGTGCTCAGCACACAGCCTGACTGGGTTTTTCTCTCCTACTCCCTCTGCCCCTCCCCCCACCAGCTTGTGCGCTCTCTCTCTCCCTCTCCCCCCTCTCTCGCTCACTCTCTAAAATAAGTAAATAAACCTTAAAAAAAAAAAAAAAAAAACCTTAGAATTTTCAGCCCTACTCACCATTCTCTAGAGAGGGGAGAGGGGATGGAAATGGAATTAATAATCGATCATGCCTGTGTGATGAAGCCTCCACAAAAATCCCAAAAGTACAGGACTCAGAGAGCTTTGGGCTGGTGAACAAAACTACATCCTGAGAGGGTGTTGCACCCCAACTCCCACAGGGACAAAAGCTCTTGTTCTGGACCTAACACTATGTATCTCTTCACCTGGTTGTTATTCGTTTGTATCCTTTATCGTATCCTTTATTCCATAATAAACTGGCTAAGGTAAGTTAAGTGTTTCCCTGAATTCTGTGACTGTTGTAACAAATAATTGAATGGCGGTGGGATATCACTTGAACCTCCAATTTATAGCCAAGCTGGACAGAAGTTACGGATAACCTGGGGACCTACTACTTGTGACTGGCATCTGAAGTAGGGGTCTGTCTCATGGGACTGAGGCTTTAACCTGTGAGGTCTGTGTTAATTTCATTTCGTGTTAGAATTGAATTATAGGACACCCAGCAAGAGTCACAGAGAATTGCTTAGTGTGAGGAAAAACCCACACATCTGGTATCAGAAGTGTTGTTGACTGTGGTAACACAGGAAAGTAAAGGAGAAACTCACAGAAATGAATTTTTCCTATATAGTTATAACAGGATTAAATAGAATTAAAACCAGCCATGGGCTTCTAGTTCATGCTTGTCAGGTCTGACTGGGCATCCAGCATTGGGCAGGGCACTACACAGATTAGAAAAATATGGATCATGTCTTCTAAAATAAAACAAACACTCCTATAATCTAGTCTGTAGAAATTTCTTCAGCATTTCTAACCTTCCCGGAAAGGGAGAGAATAGTCATAAGACATCACTACAAATGTCCCAGATTCTGAATATTTAGATTATTCAGACATTTAATAAACAGGCATTGAGTGACTACTCTTTGTCACACACTGCTGGGTACAAAAGTATCACCATAAAACAGGGATGTGCCAGAGTCTGTGACTTGATCAAGAGGAAAAGCTCATGTATCGATGAGGAAAAAAGTTTCAAAGTTAGGTAAATAACCTAGAAGCCAAAGTTACTTATTTTAGGAAGGAGTGCACAGACCCAGGAAACCTCACAATTAGAGAAAATGGGGAACAGCCAAGGAACCAGTAGAACATTTTGCATTCTTTTAATTACAGGAATCAGATAAGCCAGGAAGGCATTTTGGAATTTGATCAAGTAAAGATTTTTGGTAAAATCAAGACTTCATTCCTAACCCCACCTGGAAATGGAGTCTCCAACTTTTGATAATTACATTACAATGTGAAATAACACATATGAATGAAGTACTTTGTAATTTCAAGTGGGGCTGCACCTTGGGGGAAGATTGGGAAAGGGGTTTGGAGAGAGGTCTGTATAACAGAATAAAGAGAATTTCATTATATTTAAGAGAGTTAACGTGGACCTGTGTGCTACAATGTTTCTGGTTCTGATAAACCCGTTACTTGCTCAGGACCAGAATAAATGAAGGAAATGGATGTATAATTATCTTGTTCTACCTGCCTCCTTACTATCTATCAATCTGGAAGGTTGAATCCACCTATAAAAGGAAGCGGAGGTAGAACTAGGAGTTGAAGTGGTGTGCTCTGTAGAGAAATCTAAGCGATCAGAGAGGATAAACAGACTAATTTAAATTAGGAATTAGGAAAGGCTTCATAAAATAGAGATATTTAAACTAGACTCAGATGGCTGGCGTTTTCTCAGGCATTAAACAGAGATAGGAGATTTTCCTAGGGAGAGAGTACAAGCATGGCTTGTTCACGGGAGATTCATCATGCCTTAACCTGATCTAATATCCACAGTACTAAAGGTAAGTATAGAAAGAGATACGATGATGATAAAAGTTACGATGATGCTGATGATGTCCTGATTCTCCTTAGAGCATAATGCATGACTGCTTGCATGTTGAAGCATCATAAGGCATATGGATGTTCTAGGATTTCTAGAGAACCACTGACGAGCCCTAAGCAAATATAGATGTACTCTCAACCTCAGGTAGAGGCAAAAATTTTCTTGTGAGAAAATTTTTTTGTAAAAGGTTAATTTCATCTAGCCTTATAGATGGTGGTTAGGAATGACCATAAGCTAGAATTTATGCTAAAGGAGGAATTTGGCATTCACAAACTATGTCAACAGGACTGTCCCCATCTTTAAATGGGCAGGTTAGCCTGAGAGAAAACACAGCAATACTTACAGCAGTACTATGTCCACTTTGTAAGATGTGCAGAACCTGATAGCACAGCCTTCGGGATCGGAACAGGAGGTATGGGGAGCTTGCTTGATCTAAGCCAGAACAGTTTGAAAGGAATGAGTGGAATGGAATGGTGCCTGTGAACTTTCAACTCTCAGAATGAAGAGCATCTGTAAGTGTTGAGGGTAGAGGTGATGGGAATGGGACAAGAAAAGGATCCCACTCTCTCATTTTAGTGTTGGTGCAAGTTGTACCTATAAGTGCTAATGGGTTTGTAATATCACTTTGTTATTCAAAATGAAGCTGATAAGATTCTTTAATTTTTCTTTGAAATGTTAAAGTTGTTTATTTCACAATACCTGAGGATTAAAGGTAATAAAAGCAAAGGGTTAGGAGTTCTTCAGACCTAGGTTCTGATCCCAGATTCAATGCTTGCTAACTGTGTAACTTTGTAAAGTTACTCAAAGCTCTGTGGGCTTCACTTCCCTCCCCTGAAAAATAAGGATGAATATACTTTAATTTCCAGGATGCATGTGAAGAACAAATGATATAATGTAATGCATAGAAACTACCTAGCAACTGCATTTGAAATTGTTAGCCTCCACAGCCCCCGGTTTCAGTCTATTTTCCTTCAGACATACATCCGTGAAGGAAAGATATATGGAGCTTAAGTTTTTCTATGGCTACACAAGAGAAATCAGGATCAATTTAAAAAAAAGATTTTACCAAACAGCAACTGTGTGCTTGATGCTTTATTTGGAACCATAAAAATATTACATTACTACTTATGGCTGATAACCAGGTTTATCTTTTTCTAAAAGGTCAGGGATAGTGCATATTTACTGATGACTCACAAGAAGCCAAGTAATATTATAGCATGCACAAGGTTCCATGTAGTCATGATGTAAGAGTAATGAGGAACAATTTATCTCATAAAAATGTGTTGGCCCTGTAGTTCTCCAGCAGCTGCTCTGGAGAAAAGGACACCTATGCCAACATCATATGCCCACAATAAGAAGTTGCTTTAAAAGGAGGTCAGAGAAAGAACAAACCTGTTCTTACGTTAACCAAACATTACTGATGACGCTTCTGCTGCTGCTCATTACTGGATGTGGTTTTCTGAACATCACCCCCAGCATATGCTCTTGGATTTAGAATTTTGCTCATCTCTCCACATTTGACTTAAGATACCAGGATCTGACCTCACCCTCAGCTTGGGAGGCAACATAACACAATGACTGAGGTGACCTGAGCCAGGCTACCTGTGTTCAAGTACTGACTACATTCTTCTATGTGACCTTGAGAAAGTGCCTTAATCTCTCTCTACCTCAGTTTCCCCAGCTACAAAATGGAAATAATATATCTCAAAGAGTTGTGAAAAATAAATAAATTAGTCCTTACGGAGCACTTTAAAAGAGCCTAGAGCTTAGCAATACTCAGTAAATGTCAATGATGTTATCTTTAGATGTCCGTCCTAGTGAGAGCATACTGCCTCCTCACTACCTAATGTGGCCGCTCCATAAGGATGTGTAGCCAGTGCAATGTCTAGGTAGGGGTAGTTTTTCACTCTCACTCTGTCTTAGCATATGCTGTTATGAAACCACTCACCACAGATTGATAAGACATGCTATCTGGAATATGCACAAAACTTTCCAGAACTTACAAATGCTTGCTAATTTTTCCAACATGTAGACTAAGCAAAAGGAATATGTAACTTATTGTCAAGTGACAAGTTATATGACACATGTTGTCACTTCCTAGTATACGTTGTTTGAAACAGCCATGGTTTCCCACAAAGAAGTGAATTGGGACAAGACACCCATTAAAGAGTTAATTTCTTCACTACTCTTGAGTTAACAGTTTGTCTATTATATCTACAATTTTCCCAATGTTAGAAATATCCAGGGGGATTCTTAGCCAAAGTGAATAACGGGAGCTGTGTTTTCCTTACAGGCAATGCCAGAGTATGTATTATGAATCTTTATCTCAGTTCATCAAGAAGGGAGAATAATGGCATGGGGTCTAGCCAAAAAACAAACAAAAAGAAAAGGCAAGCTTTCTTAACATAGGTTAAGCACATGTTTTCAATCAAATTAACCAGCTGACATAGTCTTTATAGTGAACTTGTAAAAGAAAAAGTAAAAGATTAGGGAGAAACAGCTGAACAGTTAGCTAAAAAGACAGAAAGCAAGGGAATTATTAAATTTCCACTTAGCTTCACTTTGTTTCAAACTAAATGTGTATGAAATTGCCTAGGATTAGTATTCCACCCTCTGCAAAAGAGCATAAAAGCTGACAAATTTTATCTCAATAGATGCAGCATATAGTTTATGGTCTACATGCAAAATTCAGTTAACACAATTAACTGAAAAGCTGACTCTGCAGACATTAAAGCTAAAGGAGTCCTCAAGCAGATCTCCAAAGATAGCCCACTGATGAGCCAAAACATACAGTCAATATGTATGAGGGCCAATGCACTTTATTTGGGGTCGTGCATGGTTTTTTCAATCTAAGAAGGGATTTTCTGCTAAGGAGGAATTTCTGAGAAAGAGATAGGAGGGTTACTTTTACTTAGTGGTATCTGTTTGATAAGACAAATTAATAAAATAATTTAGAATAATGGAGGAAAAATCCCTCTTCTGAAGGAAATGTTCTGAATATTAAGAATGTGATCATAATGAAAATTGTATGAGCTCATGTCTCTTGAATTAAAAGCATTTTTTTACATTGCTTTATATGCTTACAAATAGGAAAGGTATATAATTTGGCTTTCTCTATTTAGGAATTACAGAAAGCTAAAATTAGTAGTTCATCAAAGTAAACAAACTGCTCCATTTTCTATTTTTTCACCAAAATCACATAAGTTGACCATTTTTAAAAGAAAATCGTTAGATGATAAATACCTGAATGTTATCTGCCACCCAATAGAGCATTTTTATTCAAATAAATAGAACTCTTTCAATGTAAGAATTTCTTTATGTTATGAATATATGTGGCCCAAAGTCTCCTTTTGAACAACACTCACTATATTTAAAGACATGCATACTTCTGCTGGCATATGCATACTCTATACAGAAAAATCATTCTGATCCAATGTAACTTAAATTCATGGTCATATGTATTTCCAAATACTATATGTGAAAGAATGGCAAGAACAATCCCCAAAGTCTAAATTCTAAGTTCATGCATTTCTATGCCTTTTTAGAATGCTTATGCATTGAAATGAAGGCTGACTTTTCAAAGTACTAAATATAGAAACAGAAAAATTGTTATCAGATAGGAAGACTAATCCAAAACTTTAAAATAAGACAAGTGATAAATGAAATTGCATGTCAATTTGAAGAAGCCAAATCAAAACTAAAAATAGCAGAGAACACCCAAATTTTCATTTCCTCAACACTCAGGATAGAATTTGAGTTAAATGACCTTTAATCTGACTTTTAACACGAACATTGTGTGTCTTCTGATTTTAACATAAATGACTGAGGTTATTAAGGTGTAATTTTAAGCTATTGTAATGTTCAAATTAAAAGTAAGGTTTATGACATCTACTACAGGTCCCGGACATAAATTAACATACATTTTGAGAAGGAATCAATTTGGGTTGGCTCCATTAAGCTTATGTAAAAGAACCTTATTAAGCAACAGTATTAGCACAAACAGCAGTAAAATTAAGAAGTAAATGCAAAGAGAGTTTTTTTTCATCTGTTTTTCCTCCTGCCCCTGGGCCTCTCCCTGAAATGGCATACCTACTCTTCATCAACTCTAACCTGCCATCTCATAGGTTAGACAGCAAGCATCACTTGTTCAAGAAAACCTTCCCTGACCTTCCTGAATAGGTAATTCCCTATCATTCCACATCATATCATCATGTACTTTTACTTCAAGGCAATGGTCACAGCTACTATTTTATCGGTATGTATGAATTTGATACACGTCTGCTTATCCTTCACACTGTGCACGCTCCTGCTTCAGCAACGTGTCTGTATTTACAATCCAGTGATTCCCCAGCACTGATGATTAAGTAAATTTTCTACCAAAAAAAAAAAAAAAACCCCACACACTAATCTGAATTTTAAAAATTACGTGATTTTTTTAGATAGATAAATCATACAAATTTTTAGTTCTCTTGATAGTTGTATGTTTATTTCTGGTGCAGATATAGCCACTGAGCAAACTGATATTTTCCTTTATAAATCTCTCAGGAAAATAATGGTAGTTATTATGAGACAGATAGACAGACAGACATAAAGCCCTGAAATAAACATATTTAGGAAATAGTTCTTCATTTTAATTCTTCAAATATTAAAATAAATTGTTTAAAAGGAAACCAAACAACTGAAAAAAAAAAAAGAGTGTAAATACAAGCCTTGATTCTAGCCCAAATAGAAAAGTTTTAGGCCAAATTTGAGCCCAAATAGAAACTATGAGGAGTTAAGATCCTCACGGGACATATATTTAATATAATAAAGAACCAGAATGCAATGCCTATCATGTCACAAGCCAGAGAAAGAGTAAGGACAGACCATTAATTATGCAAATGGAGTGGGAGGGTATGCATGGTGTATAACAAGAGTGAGATGATTGATGCATATTACAGAATATTTATAAAACCAGAAAATACATTTATATATATTTTTAAAGATTTTATTTATTTATTTGACAGAGATAGAGACAGCCAGCGAGAGAGGGAACACAAGCAGGGGGAGTGGGAGAGGAAGAAGCAGGCTCCCAGCGGAGGAGCCTGATGCGGGGCTCAATCCCAGAACGCCAGGATGACGCCCTAAGTCGAAGGCAGACGCTTAACGACTGTGCCACCCAGGCGCTCCAGAAAATACATTTATATTAATAAATCAGGTAGTGATATCGATGTTAATGTTTTTTAAAAAGGCTCCTTACCCTGCATCTGAATGTTAACTCATTTCCAAGATCCCAGAACTTCCAAACTACTTGACAGAGAGGGTTCTCTGCCCCCCAAAGGAAGTCTGTCATATATGTTTCAGTGAAAATTCCTTAGCATAAAATTGCTTTCTCAAAACATCTCAATTCTTCTGATCTATAATTTGGACTCTCTAAAGGACAACAAAGAGCTAAAAGCAGATTGAGAAGAAAAAAACATAAGAAAATTTTAGTTTTGAAAAGCAATGCCTACCAGAGTGTTACAAGCTGCAAATATAGGTAAAGAGGAAATTGACAATACTTTATCCTGAGTACTAGAGGTGAGGAAGACATATTAGAAGTAGACAAACTGCGAGACCCCCCAAAGAAAATTAAAAATCAAATTTCATTTGTATTATATACTTCAACTGAGTAATACCTACAACCTAAAGTAGAAATTCAACTTTAATAAATAACATAAATTTTTTAAATCTTTATCAATTAACTTAAAGCTTCATGAATGAGAAAGGATGTGTCTAAAGGCAAGGATATTTTGGAAAGAAAATGTCTAAGAATAAACAGGTTTGAATGCTTCAATTAAGTGAAATGGTAAATAGAACCATCATTAACATAAACACCCATTTTTTTCTTATACACCTACCTGATGCCATGTTAACTTTAGGGATTACTTTATTTTACTTTCAATTAGGGCTTTTTTTAAAAAAAATAGAAGAAAATGACAACATGAGGAAAAATTTATTAAATAATGAAGGAGGTATGTCCAAAACCTTATAATTATTTCGGTTTTTTTTAAATTTGCCATTAATAGAATTGATGGTGGATTATATGGTATCATTTTATATTTTTATTTTTATTTTTTTGGTATTCATTTTATTTTTACTTTTTTCCTTTAAAATAAACATGATTTATATCTACAGTTTTAAGTTATGATATATATTATATAATAATCATTTTCAAAATTGTAGCATCAGACCATGAAAAAATTTTTGTGGATTTCCCTCTCAATTATTATTTCTACAGTAATATGCAGGTTTTATCACTATTTTTGGTGATATGGATTATGTAGGTTATAATCACTAATATACCAATATTTTATATCCTTTCTCCATTTCATATGACAAACAGTATTTTTCAAAAATGACTGCAATAATATCTCCCCTCCCATATACTCCTTCAATGTGACTTATGGAGAGGTAGGATCCATGTTCCCTTGTCTTAGATCTTGGCTAGCGTGTGGCCATGGTGGAAGTGACGGTATGGTTTCTGAGGCTAAAAAGTGTTAGAGCTTCTGCCTGATTTCTTTGGGACACATGCTCATGAAACTCTCCCACCATTCCATGTATGAAGCCAAGCAGCCCACAGAGAAACCTACATGGACAAAAACCAAGGCCACCTTCAACCCAGCTGAAAGCCAGCACTAACCTGCCAGCCATGTAAAAGGAAAATCTTAGAAATGAATGCTCTGGTCCCCAGTTAAGCCTCCCTGGGTGATGCCACATAAAACAGAGAGCTCTACCCAAATTACAGAATCTTAGGTTAAATAAATTATTGTTGTTTCAAGAAATTTTGGAGTGGTTTGTTACACAGCAACAGATAACCAGATATTTGACTTTATATTGTAAGCCAAACCACCATAAACATTAGTTTATATTAGACTATATTATATTCTGATGAATAAATATACCATCATTTAATCAGACATTCTTTGAAAATTGGATATTCTTAGGGTTATTTCCTACAGTTTTTCCTTATGCTTAGTAAAAGCCAAATGTCTAAAGATTTAAGACATAACACCTAATGCTGAAAAAGATCTTAAGAAAACATAGGCTTTAGTATCTCTTCAACTGCCTAAAATAAAACACCTGAAGCATCTGTTTAACTCTAGTAGAAATAATTTAAGAGAAAAAGATTAGCTTTCATCATTTAAAAGTGCATGAGTTCTACCTTTAAATACATGAATTTTGTAAAAATAATTATATTTTATCATATTCTCCTGACACAAAAAGACTAACTTCTGAAAGCATACAATGACTATTTTGTTAAAAAACTATTTTGTCTTAATTTCTGGCCCTAATATTTCTAAATCAAAATAAATGTAAAATGGAAATAAAAATTTACCTGGCAGAATTTAAAAGAGGGGATTCCAAATGCCATATCATGATCTAGTGCCAGAATGACACCCTCAGATTCTAGAGTTGAATACTACAAATTCCTGTTCCCTCTCCACTATCCACCCAAAGAAATTCTCATTCACTGGCTCTGAAAGATGTGGGTATTTGGTTGTGATATTTTATCATACACCCTCTTCTAAGATCTCCATCCCCAAAGAGGCATCTCCCTTTCTAAAGTTGATTTCTTCAACTGAGCTCTAAATCCTAGTGTTCTTACTCTAAGGGACTCTCCTCCCTCTCAATAGATTTATGGCTTCATTTTATTTTAATTTTAATTTCTCACATGCCACTAACTCTTTCAAATATTCACTAGTCTTTGTTTGATTTTAAAAACATACTTCCTTCACCCCCATTTTTCTTTGGGCAATTTTATTTCTTATATTCCTTGTCTTGCCTCCACCCCCCCCCCCCCCCCACCCCAGGCCAAATAAATACGCAAAACCTCCTGCATCCATTTTCTTGATGCCTGCAGTCTGGCTTTTTTCCTAACTTCTTTGCTGCCAAATCCAAAGATTTTTTTTTTTTTTCATTCTCTTTCACTCTTTTGCTGCAGGCAGTTTCTCCTTTCTTCTTGAAACCTTGTTTGCCTGGCTTCCATGGCATTCTCCCATCTTGGCTTTTTTCTTACCCTTTAGGATTTCTCTTTTCTTCCTTAGTTCTTAATGATGCTTCCTCTACTGTAAAGATAACCTCCAGTACACCAACCAGAGAGGGCTTCCCCTCCATAGACCATTCTCTGAAGTCATCCATCCTCCTGCCTTTCATGGATAGGACTCCCAAATCTTCACTTGGGATCCCAAATTATTCCTGATATTATACCCATGTCATTAACTATTAACTAGATATTTACTCACAAATTCCCTAAGGTCAGAATCAAAGTACTGAGAAATAACTCTGTTATCTTCCTGGCCCTCTACATGTTCCTCCTGAAACAATGGAAACCCTTGAGTTATTCTATTATTCATAACCTACTTACTAAGATAAACTTAAGGTATTTTTAAAACAAAAAAAAATGCATAAAATCTAAAAAGCACAAACAATAAAATTAGTTTCTGTCATGGGCAGCAGGGGTAGGTCAGTATACCAGAAATAACTTCTGGTTAACCAATCTTTGAAAAGGTTCTTCGAAAAAGAAAAAGAAAAAGCATCTACAATAATATATATATATAAATAAGCAGATACATGATAAATATTGAAAAAATTAATTCCTTTCTAAGTTTTTTCAGCAAACGTGAATCTTCAAATTATAATTTCCCGTATTACATGTTCTTCACATATTCTGACTATTGAAATATGCAAAATTATGTAAAACTGGAGCCATGACTTTTTTTTTTAAAGATTTTATTTATTTATTTGACAGAGATAGAGACAGCCAGCGAGAGAGGGAACACAGGCAGGGGGAGTGGGAGAGGAAGAAGCAGTCTCCCAGCAGAGGAGCCTGATGTGGGGCTCGATCCCAGAACGCCGGGATCATGCCCTGAACCGAAGGCAGACGCTTAACGACTGCGCTACCCAGGTGCCCCAACTGCGCTACCCAGGCGCCCCAGGAACCATGACATTTTTAATGGAAAAAAATCAAATTTACTTAAGCCAAATTTTCATTTCATAGATTTTAAAGTAATATGTTAAAATGTAATTTTTTATTGCAGAACAAAATATACAAAGCTGATTGTCAGAGGAAGTTGCAATTTTCCCAAAGGAAGTATCTGAAAACCCCGGGACTCTTAAACCCTTGATCTACATTAATAGAAAAGTCAGTATTTAGAGATTAACATAATAAAGACCGAGAGGAGACATTGAGAAGATCTTTGCAAAGTGAAGTCCCAACCCTAACAAAAGGGAGGAAAGTGTGGGTGCTGGCTCTTTCCCTCTTAGTTTAATATGTGGCCCTCAAAGTTTCAGAGTGACAGGGTACAATCATATCTGACTTTTGCCTGAAAAGTCTAGAAAGTGAGAGAGGGGTTATTCACTTGATCTAAAGGCAAGAGCTGTGTGATACAATCAGCCTACATTCCCAGAGATTTTTTGGTCAACAAAGGTGTTTCCCCTGGGCCACATGTAGACAGTATTTGAGAGAAAATGCTGGTTTGGGGTCATCCGGCTTAAGTCTGGTCTAAGGGAGCCACCTGGAAAGGATAGGAGATCTCAGAAGAAAGTGCAGTTGTCACTAACAGATGCCTACGGATTTAAGAAACAGTAAGTTTCCAGCTAGAATCAAGCTATATTTCCCTTCAGTTAGGGGAAGAGTTTTTGAGTGAGAAGTAGGAGAGAAAATTCCCCTAACAAAGAATCAGCTTTAAACATGAACCCAATTTAAAACAATACCAGTCACGTAAAATCTTTCCTACCCTTTTATCTCTTCATCACTCTAACCCTGGGGCAGTCAGACACTGAGGCTAAAACACTGAGGAGGAAGAGTAGGAGAGTAATATGAGGAAGAGAGACATAGCTGGCCTTGACCTCCCCTACATGCAGGCAATTGGCCTGCAGGAAATGCAAGCTGGGAGAGAAGACGAGCCTCAACTTTAAATCAAGTTTGTAGTTGTGAATATTACACTGAACTGCTGGACCTATTAAGTACTGAATTGAGACTATTCGTCATTTAAGACCATGGGTTTTCTGCTACCTAAAAGTGATCTGAAAAGTCATGGGACATACATGAGATCTTTCCAGGGGTAAGGGGAAAATGGACCCACTGAAGAGAACTTCATGAGTGCACAGCAAAAATATTCTTTGTCTTCAAAGACAGGTTGTATACTCATACATGCATGAGTACGTATGCACACAACAGAGGATGTAAAACTACACTGTGGTGTTAATTCTTCAAATTTCACTTAATAAATTTTCTATTTCAAATTTGGTTAAGATACATCATGAAAATGTGATGCATTTTAAAGGCACTTCAAAAAAATTCTAAAGCTCAAACATTTTTAAAATACGAGATTTATAAAAGGATTCACTATCAAATATTAACTGCCCTGCCCCTTCACTAGAAATGAAGGGAAATTAAATTTAGGATTCAATGGATAGGTCATATTGATTGTTGAAATGAGTACATTCCAACTGTATTTTAAAATTGTTTTTGTGAAAGCAAGCCCCGAAAAAGATAAGCAAACCAAGGATACCGTTTTAGAAGATTTAAAATAATTTATACAAGCACTGCAACAAAGGTATTCACGTGAGAGACATTAGAAAATCAGGTTTATTACTGTTTTTAAGAATCCCAGGTGCCCCATCCATTCGAAGATATCTGCTTTCTTATCCACCTCAGCAAAATGATTTATAATCGCATCACTGGGCTTAAATTCCTTTTACGGAATCTGTGGTAGGCACAGCAATAGACTATGGAAGCAGTTCATTAGACAGGCTTACCTTGGGGCTTATTTGTATTACCAATACTTTACATGAATGAATTTAGATGAGATGCAAAATAAAAAAGGCAAATCATAGACAAATTGAAGGTTAATCATTCAAAACATTGAGAGCTATGTACTTTGCAATACACAGAAGATAGAAGCCTATAACTGTTACTGAAGAAAATATGAATACTTGCATTTTTATCAATGGCTATATTGCATTAGAAAAAAAGGAATCTTTCAATATCATATTTTAAACATCAAGTAATTCTACTTTACTGATTTTTTGCAATAACACTTCAGAGGGTTTTGCTGTCCGATTATAATTTTTCCAAATACATTTTTGATAGCTATTCCTTTCCTCTTATTTTGAACAAGTTTGTAATAATATCTTTTGACGTTTCTCCCATATCAAACGTGGAAAAAAAAACCATTTTTCAGTGTTTCTTCTTTCTCTTTTAACAACTAATTATACAGTATGGGAGTTGTCCTTAACCTTCCTTCTTTCTTTTTTGCTTGCCTATCCATCTTTGCACTTTCCATCAGCATTTCTAAAACAGAGGACAAGAACATCTGTGTATATGTTTTCACACCCCTCTATAAATTCCTCAGTGAGCAGGAACGGTATCATATTCATATTTATAACCCTCACCACTCTCAGCTCAATGCTTTGTGCATACTACAGTTCAAACACATATTTGATAACTTACTCTATGATAAGATATCCTTTCTTGACCTGAGTCATAGTCCTCAAAGCTGACTCTGATGCCCGAGACAGCTTTCCCACTTCCCTATTCCTACACCTGGATTTCTGACCATTGCCAGCAGCCAGACCCTGATGGTGCCACCTTCTGTGTCCTTTCCAAGGACTGCATCACAACACTAGGCTCCCTTATCAACAATGGTCACCTACCTAAACTTTCTTTTTTTTTTTTTTTTTTTTAAAGATTTTATTTATTTATGTGACAGAGAGACAGCCAGCGAGAGAGGGAACACAGCAGGGGGAGTGGGAGAGGAAGAAGCAGGCTCCCAGCGGAGGAGCCCGATGTGGGACTCGATCCCGGATCGCCAGGATCACGCCCTGAGCCGAAGGCAGACGCTTTAACGACTGCGCTACCCAGGCGCCCCCAGCAATGGTCACCTACCTAAACTTTCAATAGAAATCCTGAAGGCCAGTCTCCCTACCAATTGCCTACTTTGGAACTTCCTATGAGTCCTTGCCACAGCCCAACAGACTGTTCCCCAAATCCCTAGTCCGATACACCCCATTCCAAACCCAAGCAAGCCTATCAGAAGGCATTCTGCAATATGCAACAAACTAAGGATCTTTATCAGCCTCAAATCCTAAAATTATTTTTTTATGATACAGGCAAATGTATTTATTCAACATTACATTTATACATTTAAATCTTAATTACAGGGAATTTACAGCATCAAATTTAAAAAGAAAGCTGAACTCTATTTCTCAATTATATTTTATGACAGGTGTTTTTGTTTTTGTTTTTGTCCAAGTCAGAAAAAAAGAATGCTTTTAGAGTCCCAGAAACAACTGACTTATCTGGAGCATGAGGTCAGTATAGGTAAAGGGGGGGGGGGGAACCTGTATTTTAAAACAGATGTTATGATTGCTACATTTTTTTATATTTTTTAAAATGTTGCTCTGAGTTGGCTTTAGACAGATGTAGCCCACAGCCCATAAAAGCTTGTATACACATAAACATTTCTGCTTATTTTACTTATTATAAACATTTTTACTCTTAAATTTATAAATTCCAATCTAAAAGATTTTTTTAAGGACTTACTTCCTTTAAAAAATTTTCAAGTGTTTCTTATATTTTCATGTATCTATTTGCACTGAAATCCAACTCAAAAATCTAAAAATCCAACACCAAATGGCTCATTTGTTAACAGCCTTAACCCTGTTACATGACTATCCTCTCTTTAGACATTGCCAGAGCTCTACATGTAACAAGAACACCACCGTAAAAGTGCACACAGACGACTTTTAAAGTATGAATTTCCTAAAGGAAGTTTTCCCATCTTATTTCTCCTGGCCATTTCATTTCAAGGTAACTTTTCCATTTCAAAGTTTAATTATGCTACCAACACGTTTATAATTTCGGAATTTGCCAATCTATGTTCCCAAACCCATTCCTACATGTTTTTCAATTAGAGCCCGCTATCCTGTGGGAAGCACCTCAAAATGAAAAATATTTATCAGAACCAAAAATGTGCTAGAAGATTGACTATTGGAGCCTCTAGAGTTACATATAATCCAAAATACTTCTTATATTCTTGGTTATAGGCTGAACTCACTGTATTTCCATATGGACTCAAACTATTTCACTGGTATCACTGTAGTAAATTTTCAGATGGGAACTATATGAGTGATAACTTTTTACAGAAAGTTATACAGAATCTGTACTACGGAAAGCAGAAAATATATTCGAATAATCTAATACTATTGGTCTTAACAACCATGCGTTTAGGATTTACAACGTGCCAAGTATGACACCAAGCACCTTCTAAGTATATAATAACTTGCATCTCATAGAAACCCAGTGGTATAAGATTTATTAATTCCATTATACAGATTATGGTGCTAAAGTTTAGACAGGTAAAAAGGGGCAACATCACACAGCCAAATAAATGATAAAAAAATATGGATTCAAACATATGTCAGTCTGATACCAAAGTTAATTCTCTTAATCTATAAAACACATTGTTTTCTAAGACTATCTTATTCCACAGGTATTGTGTTAAAAGAAGTCATTGTGGAAATTAAAAATATTTGAACTTTATATTATTGAATACTTTAATGCTGCTCTACAGCAAGAACTATTCTCTTGGCTCCACTGAGAGTGTAACATCTTAAAACTTTGACCCAAGATGACCAGATGTTCACTGTATAAGAAGTAGGGCATATTAATTGTCACCATCATAATAGGACAGAGAATTACAGAAAGAAGACTTTCCAGAGAACAGGGCTTAAAAATGCCTGAGCCTTTGCTAAGCAACTAGAATACATGTTTACTCATTTTAAGAAAGATGAAATATAGGGCAGCCAACTAGAGGGCAAGGAAATCGGGGTTGACAAAGAGACCAGTGATATTAAAGTAAGTATTTTGATTCTTCGGCAGTGGTTATCCATTATGTCCATGAATAGTTGGCTAGAAAATAGAATCAAAATAGGGAAAACATGATAATCCTAGATGTCTAAATACCTATTTGTCTAATCTACCTAGATGTCTAATTCTCTATTAAAGGAATTTCAGAAGTCTGTATATATAACAGAAATTACAAACTGTCTGTTCTAGGAACTCCTGATCCTGATTGTAAAGGAGGTTCTTTTTGGCAGAGCACAAATGCCTTAAGGTGCAGGCCAATGTTTTGTATTTTGGTTCTAGGTGAACCAATTTTAGTTCCCTGCTGGACTACCTCCCTAGATAATTTAACTTCTCTTACTCTTAACCTCTTCATTCTTTGATGTATGGGCAGTAACACAGATGGTGCCACCCTCACCTGTCACGGGAGGATGGCCTTTCATATTCTCTTTAAATAACCAATTCTGAAACACAACAACAAGCCCACAAGGCATGTAGAGACTGGTAATGCCAGTCCATCCACCCATCTTAAGAAGGTTGACATTTTAAAATAAGAGAAGTAGGCTGGTTTATAAATAAGACAAGCAGAAAAGGTGAGCCTATAATTTGCATAACAAGATAGAACTTCCAGCATGTTTTACCACCTACCATCTTTCATTCAGTCATTCAACTGCCAGAGAGCAGGGAAGAAAACAAATTCTTCCTAGGACATATTCTTGGCTTTGCAAAGTCTTAGCTCTAAGATGCAGCAGTGGGGGGAAAAAAAGAAAAGAAATATAAACCTAATGCATCATTAGTTTTTTGCCTGATAGAAAGCATTTATATCTGAGCTCATTTGATTAATCTAATCTTTGGATTGGAGTGAACTGCCTTTTTCTGGTCTGTTTTCCTGTAAAATTTTATTCACAATGACAAGTGGCATCAAGCCCTTTTTGAATGAGAGTGTAAGTTTTGCAGAGAACAGACCTATCCAACAGTCTACAAAGTTAGCAGCGAGGTTATAACTAGAAAGTAGCCTCTTACAATCAACAAAACTAAAAGGCAACCTACTAAATGGGAGAAGACATTTGCAAATGATATATCCAATAAAGTGTTCATATACAAAATATATAAAGAATTGATACAAATCAACACCCAAAAACAAATAACCCAACTAAAAAGTGAGCAGAAGACATGAACAGACATTTCTCCAATGACCGCATACAGAGGCCCAACAGACACATGAAAAGATCCTTGACATCACTCATTGTCAGGGAAATACAAATCAAAACTAGGGGCGCCTGGGTGGCACAGTCGTTAAGCGTCTGCCTTCGGCTCAGGGCGTGATCCCAGCATTCTGGGATTGAGCCCCACATCAGGCTCCTCCTCTAGGAGCCTGCTTCTTCCTCTCCCACTCCCCCTGCTTGTGTTCCCTCTCTCGCTGGCTGTCTCTGTCAAATAAATAAATAAAATCTTTAAAAAAAAAATCAAAACTACAACAAGATATTACCTTGTACTTGTCAGAACGGCTAAAATAAAAAACACAAGAAATAAATATTGGTGAGTGAGGGTATGGAGAAAAAGGAACCCTTGTGCACCATTAGTGGGAATGCAAACTGGTACAGCCACTATGGAAGACAAAATGGAAGTTCCTCAAAAATTTAAAAATAGAACTACCTTATCATACAGTTTGTTTTGCCTCCCTCATCCATTATATTTTTGAGCTGATCATTCTGAATCTGTCCTTATAATACACAAACAATACTTCATAATGCAAATATAATCAAGATTTCACCATTTGCTTTTTGACTTAACAAATACATCTGAAGAAAGGCTATAGGTATGACAGGAGAAAAAAACTGATTAAAAGTTAAATAAAAAGAAGGGCAAATGAAAAACTAGAGATGAAGAAAAGGAAAGTTGTTACAGAAAACAAGGAATACTGAGATGAAGAGGACATGCTGAAGGGCAGAATAAAAAATAAAGCAGTTATAAAAAAAATACACACTCTTAGATCTTAAGAAAAGCTTTCAGTCATGTTTGTGATGCAATGTTGACACCACTCTTCACAAGAGAGAAGAAATGTGCATGTCATGGGGAGCAGCACACAGATAGCAGTTTATATGGTTCAAGTCTGAGAAGCCAGCTGATAATGACAGTGGAGTGTTTTGGGTTCCAAAGATCCTGATGTAACGGTTAGGAAATAAGTTAGTTAAACCACATTTAATTTACAACCAGCATCATATTTGTTGTCAACATGGACTGCAAGTCTCTTTCTTCAAGTGTCTTATTCTGGTCTCTCCCACCTGGAACTCTTGGCTACAAAACTCTGCTCTGTGGTCTGTAAATAGGGACTGGCTATAGGCCGAAAGCTGGCAGTAGTTCTCAACTCAGAATGACAAGAAACCAACAGAATCATTTAGATTTTCAACTAAAATGTGCCTTTAACTTTCCAATGCAAACTCTCTATAACTTCACTGGATGCTTTTGTGGATTTTTGTCGCATCTGTATAAAAAAAAAATTTTAATTTCAAATCACTCGAGTCACCATTGAAACTTAACTGCCAAATTTGCTCTTCATTAACAATGTTGAAAATAGGAATAAAATATTTTTAAACATCATCTTGTACTAATGTGTATCAAGCAAAGCAAAATTTTAAAAAACACTATGTCATAAATGACAATTTCCTTTGAAGACAAACTCATTGAATTACAAAATAAGCTAATGATGTGAATCTGCTGTGTGGGGGGGTGGCATGGGGAGGAGGAGGAATGGGGAATGATGAGGTAATAAGAAATTAGGTCAAGCCATTAATTTGAGTTATATAGAAGAAAGAGACTGAATTAAATTTTAAAGTGGTTCACTATTCAAAATAATCTCTTTTTAGAATAGAATACATTAATTTATAAAATTTAATAAAAATTATCTTGTATTTTTCAATATATTTCACGTTTCTGGTTCAAAAGTCCCCTCATTCCTCAAACAAAAAACATACACAAAAGTAAAAAAAAAAAAAATTATACAAATATATCTACATGAAACAAAATGTGAAATAATACCTACCAGGGGATTAAATCTGGATTACTTCAGAAGGAATGAGAATAAATGGAATGATAAGAAGAGAGAAGAAAGAGTCAGCTTACACATATCTTCAGAGGTTTTTAAAATTTATTATAAAGCATGTGCCATTTTTTATAACAAAAATGGTAAAAACATTTTTGAAAAGAAAAAAACAAAACCATCAAAGTTCTGAAAGAATACATAGGATACGCTTATTTATATTCTTTAATCAGGAAAGGCAATGCATAAAACCCAGAAATCACAAATGAAAAAAATAATAAACATGATGATCTTAAAAAATTAATTCTACATCAAAAATACCATAAAAAGTCAAAAACAAATAGATATAAACTAGGAAAACATTTTCATCATATATGACAGATAAAAGGCTTTTCTACAAATACACAGAGTACACAAAAATCAAATATCAAAAAAATCAAGTAGCCCAATCAAAAAAATAGGAAAAGCTAGGAACAAGCAGGTCATGGCAAAATAAACCCAAATAGCAAGAAACATGAAATATGATCAACCTCATTACCCAGTGAAAGAAATGCAAATCAAAAAGCCAATAATATAGACATATTGGAACAATGAAATAGAATTAAGAGTCCAGAAATAAACCAAATATCTATGGTCAACTGATTTTTGACAAGGTTTTCAAAGCCATTTAATAGGGAAAAAATAGTCTCTTCAAGAAATGCTGCTGGGACAACTGGATATCTACATGTGAAAGAATAAAAGTGAACCCCATTTTACAATATACATTTTAAAAATAACTCAAAATGAATTAAAGATCCAAATGTAAGAGCTAAAACTATAAACCTCTTAGAAGATAACATATGGGAAAATTTTCCTGACTTTGGATTTGGCAATGGATTCTAAGATATAACACTAAAAAGCAGGAGCAACAAAAGAAAAAATAAATTGGACTTTGTAAAAGTTAAAAACTTTCGTATATTAAAGGACACTGTCAAGAAAGTAAAAAGACAACCCACAGAATGGGAGAAAAGATTTGTAAGTCATATATCTGGGTTAGGGTCTACTATCCAGAATATATAAAGAACTCTTATAACTTAACAACAGAAAGACAAATCAATTGAGTTTGAATAGATATTTTTCTAGAGAAGATATACATTTACTTGCCAAAGACACATGAAAAGGTACTCAACATTATTACTCATTTGGGAAACACAAATAAAAACCACTCACGCCCACTGAAATGGCTATATTTTCATTTTTTAAAAAGATTTTATTTATTTGACAGAGACAGCGAGAGAGGGAACACAAGCAGGGGGAGTGGGAGAGGGAGAAGCAGGCTTCCCACCGAGCAGGGAGCTCGATGCGGCGCTCGATCCCAGGACCCTGGGATCATGACCCGAGCTGAAGGCAGATGCTTAATGGCTGAGCCACCCAGCCGTCCCTGTCTATATTTTCATTTTAAGAAAATGAAAAGTGAGGATGTGGAGAAACTGCAACCCTTGTACATTGCTGGTGGGAATGCAAAACAATACAGTTGCTATGGAAAGCAGTTTGGTGGACCCTTTTGAGGGCCCACATAGAATTACCATAAGACTCAGCAATTCTGTTCCTCGGTACTTACTCGAAAGAACTCAAAATGGTGCTCAAATACCTGCACACAAAGGTTCATAGTGGCACTATTCACAATAGCCAAAAGGTGTAAATGCAAATGTGAATGGATGTATAAACAAACAAAATGAGGTATATCCATGCAATAGAATATTACTCAGCCATAAAGAGGAATGAAGTCTTAATACATGCTACAATGCGGATGAAGCACAAAAATAAGTTAAGCCAAAGAAGTTATACAGAAAAGGACAAATACTGTATAATTCTACTTACAAGAAATATCTAAAATAGTTAAATGTATAGAGACAGAAAGCAGATTAGTGGTTGCCACAGCCTGTGAGGGTGAAGAGGGAAACGCAGAGTGACTGCTTCATGAGTATAGGGTCTCTGTTGGGGGTGATAGATAAGGCTGATGATTGCATGGCATTCTGAATGTACTAAATGTCACTAAATTATACATTTTAAAATAATGAATTTTACATTATGTGAATCTCACCTCAATTACATATATTCATATATATAATATACACATATTCACACACACACACACACACACACACACACACACAATACACACCCAGGATGGGAATCAGCAAAAAGTTTTATAATAACCACTCTGGTATAGGTAAAGAGAAAATAGGAATTCTCATATTCCATTGCTGTAATTACATATTGATGAAACTATTTTTCAATTTGATATTATCCAGCACTTCATTCTGTCAATAGAAATTTGCCTTGTACTTTCCAAAGGATGTCAAAACATAGCTACAAGGATGTTGACTGTAGAACTGATTGTAAAGAACAGAAAACATCCTGAAATGTCTAACATTAAATAAATGATAATATAACCAAATGATGGAAGCTCTCAAAGTGTTTTGTATCTATATATATTTCTTTTTAATAAAATCTCTCAAAGAAATATTAAGTAAAAAAAGACAAGGTACAACACAATGTGTATATTATGATCCCATTTATTGTATTCATGTGTGAAGATATACATTAAAATCCTCAAACACCCAACAGAACAGCAGGAAAGAAGCCTTCACTTCATACCTCTTCGGATCACATATATAGATCATTTTATGTTTAATGTTGACTATTCTTATGAGCATTAATTTTTGTTTATCCACCTCCAACATCTGGCAATGGAATTAGGAACTTTTGTTTACTTTTTAACACTTTTTTCATTAAAAATAACTACTAAATGTAGTGTGACACTGGTATTTTTAAAAAATGAATGTAAGAAATGAATCCATCTATTAATCCATGTATACATAGTTTTTAAATCCACTTTAATTTCTTTCTCATGTGAACAATGATATCATTCTTTTGCAGTTAAATTATCACCATTTTGAGAACTCTAATGAGGGCACAGACCTTCATTCCAAATTCCTCCTGGGACAAAGAATAAGTATTTCACAGATATTCCTGATTTGATCTTAAAAACCTATTAGTCATTCAGAAGTCTTATATTTCTAACTGGGAATATGTGTAGGTTGTTCCTGTTAAGCCAGAGCCTTTGAGAAGGATATAGGATAAAAATTAATCTCCCCAACGAGATTCAAGAGAACCACTGAAGGAACAACCATTGTATTTAAAGAAATGTAAGACACAGAAGTATTTTTGTTTTTATCTATAACGCGTATAACAACACTAAAATTTCTTACACAAATGAGGATTACCTTTTCTTCTTGGGAGAGTACAACTTTATCCCATTGGTAATACTGTTGAAAACTGCTGTGTGTACCTTTTTTCTGAGCCTGTGTAATGGACTGAATGTTTGTGTTCTCCCCCACCCCTGCACCCCTCAAATTCTTATGTTGAAATCCTAACTCCCAGTGTAATTGTATTAGGAGGTGGGGCATTCGGGAGGTTGATTAGGTCACGAGGGTAAAGTTGTCACCGATGGGATTAGTGTCCTTATAAAAGATACCTCAGAGAGCTCACTCCTTCCAGCATGTAAGAACACAGCGACAAGAGGGCCATCTACAAACTAAGGAAGCAAGCCCTCACCAGACAGAATTTGTCAGCACTTTGATCTTGGACTTCCTGGCCTCCAGAACCATAAGATATAAAAGTTTGTTGTTTTAGGCACCTGGTCTACGATAATTGTGTTATAGCAGCCCAAAAAGACTAAGGCAGCCTGCATAATTTTATATATTTGCATAGGTTTTAAACAACAAATGATGGGCAATTAGTGCCTTTTGTGAGGATGGGCTTAATTTTTTTTTTAAAGGTTGTTATTCTAACAGAGACGCTACCAAAAATCCAAGTATGATTATAGCTACCAATTACATAAGTCAGTCTTTTTTAAGTATGGCTTGTAATGTAGTTCTGAAAACAACTCTGAAGTAGGAGTCACCAAAGAGGCTTAGAACACCGGAATAATACACAGATCTTTGAGGCAATACTGGAATACTATGAACCTATCAATTCTGATAAGTCTTTTTTTTTTAAATCTCATTATCTTACAATCATACATGCATATTCTGAAACCAAGACTGTCATATAAGAAGTCATCCTCCCAAATCCTTACCTGTGAAATGAGTTACACAAAATAATTTAAGACATCCAGATGTTCTATGATGCTCTATTTTATTATCAAAGAAGAAAGTTATCACTGACCTCCTGACACTAACTCCAATTCTCACTTCACTTCTTACTCAGTCTAATTGAAAAACTGAACTCTGAGTTGATTGCTCCCCTAGTTTCTTACATCATTTTCTTCACAGCTTCGAAGAGTCCACTGGTTCCTTCTTAGTTCTCCTTCTGCCTCAGTGGCTAATCTTTCTTAGTCCTCATTTATGATCACTCCCCTACCTGCCTGTGCTTTATACAATGCCAGAACCCAGGCCTTTTCTTTTCTATCCACAATCACTCCCTAGGTGATTTTGTCTAATGCTATGTCTTCAATTACTATCTTCATGCTGATAACTCCCAAAATTATATCACCAGCCTCAATTCTTACTCAACATCTTGGATATTTAGTTTTCTCAAATTTCACATACCCAAACCATGCACTTAATTTCCATACCCACATATGTTCCTTCTACAAATTACTCAATTTCATTAAATAGGGACTCTACTTTTCTAAACGCTTAGGCTAAAATCCTCAGGACTATCCTCAACTCCTTCCTTTTCTTCTCTTCACATCCATCTTTGAACAAATGCTGCCATCTTCACCTTTGAAACAAAACCAGAATCTAACTACTTCTCACCACCTTCACTTTGAATATCCTGCTCCCACCACCATCATCTCTAGTTTGGACTACTAAAACATCAGCCTATTTGGTGCTCATGCTTCTACTCTTGTCTCCCTATACTCAATTTTTCCACAAAGCAGTCAGATCATGCTTTTTTAAAAATCATCACATAGATCATGTCATTTGACTACTTAAAATTCTCCAAGGGCTTCCCACCTTGCTCAAAGTCAAAGTGAAACTACATGAGCTGGCCCCTTTACCATTTATCTAATCTTACCTGTCACAGGTCCACTTCACTCACTCTATTCCCTGCACTCTTAGAGCAGGTTGAGTGCAGTCCCATTGAACATGCTGCCTGTAATAATCTTCTATCATACGTACACATAGATCACAATTTCATTTTTGGGGGGTCTCTCCTCACATGTTACTTTATTAGACACATCTTTCCTAACTTCATATATAAAATAATACCCTCTGGTCATATCCTATCTCCATTACTCTGTTTTATCTTTTTTCATTGTACTTATGAAAATGTGATATATACTTCACTTATTGGTTTGTTTATTGACTGATTCTCTCCCCAAAACCATCAGAATATTGCTCTATTAAAGCAAGAATCATATTTACTGATCTATTCCCTATGCTTAAAATAGTGCCTGGGAAAAGGTAACACCTGATAAATATTTCTTAAATGAACAAATGAGCATATTAACACCCACTTTATCATATGCAACAGAAGCCAATGAAAGGAAAAAAAACATTGTGAGAATATATGGATATGCTAGGTATAACAATGGGAACACAGAAACATATGTTTACCTGCATTAAGCCACCTCTGAAACTGGATTTAGAAATACTCCACTATTGCACAGAAACAGCAAGAAAGCTGGCCAGAGCCATGGGCTGGAAAAAGTCCTCCATAGGAAATTAGGATCCCAGTGTGTGCTACCCATTTAAGTGGGGTCTAAAGTCACTTCTGTATATGGCATAGGGACCTCAACTGAAAACTCAACTTAAAAATTGGTCTAGAATCATGGATATATCTAGGTTTCCTGCAATATCAAATTTAAAATTATCTTGTAGGACTATTTCTATAATTCCCAACACAGAGGATCCAATGGGAAACAACCTATACTGAGGGTGAACTCGGTAAAAATAATTAATTAATTAAAATTAAAACCCACACAAGGAGGGAAAGTCAACTGCTACTGCTACATGAATGGGAGAATTTATGCCCCAAGAAATAAAAACAGAACAATCTAAGTATTAAGATATGCATGTTTGAAAAGGTTTGTAAAGGGTATATAAATCAATAATAGGGCATTGAAAAAAGGGTGAATTTCAAAAAGAACAAAAAATACCAGAAATGAAAAATGTCAACAAAAGAATGAGAAGATCTATAAATTAGACTCATTTGAAGAGAAATAAGATGCACACACAATATGGGGGGAAACATGAAAAATATGAGAGAGAAATTAAGTGATTAAGGGTATAAGAATGAAAAGACACATCATACGTGTAACAGATGAGAAAAGAGAAATGTGTAGAGGCAATATTTATAGAGATGTGGCTAATCATTTTCCAAAATTAAATAAAAGGAATCCTCAGATTGAAAGATGAGATATAGATATAGGTATATACATATGCACACACACAGGTACACACATTACATACATATAAGTCCACACCTACACACATTGTAATGAAACTCCATAACACCAAAGACAAAAACAAAATCTTTCAAACTATTATAAAAAAATTTGAGATTGTTATAGAGGCAACTATTAAATCAACAGCCAACCTATCAGCAGCAACAAATGCTACAAGACAATGAAATATTATCTTCTAACTGATGAAGAAAACTAACTGTCCACCTATATTTCTACACTTAGAAATCTATACCTAGAAATCTAAACTATTAGGGTGAGAAGGAAATAGAAGGGTTATCATACATAAAAAGAATGAGAATTTGCTACTCACACTCTTACTAAAAATAAATTTTGGCAATAAGGAATCAGAAGAAAATTTAAACGTAGGAATTGATAATAAACACTGATTTTTTAAATACTAGTGACTTCTGGATTGGAAGGAAGTTAAAAATAAGGTGATAAGTGATGCAAGCAGACAGACTGAATTTAAAGCATTAAAGATATGTCTACCTCAGACTTCGATCACCATTTAAGGATAACAACTCCCAAAACAGTAGAGGCAATGGGCAAAAGTATGAACTAGAGC
This sequence comes from Ursus maritimus, assembly GCF_017311325.1. Classification (NCBI taxonomy): domain Eukaryota; kingdom Metazoa; phylum Chordata; class Mammalia; order Carnivora; family Ursidae; genus Ursus; species Ursus maritimus. Next base: position 9,904,877 of record NW_024424675.1, read on the forward strand.
GATATATACCAAATGGATAAATGCAGTAGCCTCAGGAAGAGAGGGAGGTGATGGGACTAAAGAGGTAACACAGAGGATTTCAACATTACCTGTAATGTCACATTTTTAATAAAAAATAATATTGAACAGAAATATCAAAATATTAATTTTTTGTTCAGTAAACAAATCTTCCTTTTTTATTCTATTTTTCATGTTTTTAGCACATGTAGACCTTATTCGTTTCATTTTATTTTTTAGAGTAAGCAAGACTACTACAGGCCTCAAGTAAAAAGTATGAAAGGGTTTTTTTTAATTCTAAACCTCATAAAGCCTCAAGAATTGTATGAAGTAAAAGAGTTCTAATCTCCAGTTGATTCCTCACTTAATCTAAAATGAATATGAAATCAAACTGTTTTTCAATTTTAAACCACTCCAAGGAAAGATGCCTTCAGTTTTACACCTTGACTTTGAAATTGTAGGACACAGCACAGGCAAAACAAAATAGTCTGTATTTGACTTTAACAATATACATGGGCTTCCTGTTCAGGGACCAAAAAAAGGTGGGGTGGGGGGCAGGAGGGTACAAAACTGAATCTTTCCAAATAAACGTAAAGGATTTTTTAGGAAATTTGGTTAGATATGCTAAGCAACTTTTTTCTTATGTTCAATCAAGCCACTCAGTTTAGAAATTTTATACATCAGTGGGTTAGTCAGTCCGTAAGCAGTTTTTCAGTTATAATAAAAACGATATTCCCACAAATATTTTTTCCTTATTTTCCTTCCCAGCAAAAAAGAAAAGTTAAGCCTATAAAGGATGGGGTAGTTCCAAATGGCTATTTGTTCATGCACTTGTAAATGAGGTCTGCAGCTTTTGAAACCAAAATAGAGTGTGAATGTCCCAGTAAATCTGCATCAGATGTGCTTCAGGTTGAAAGAAAATGATACCAAATGCAAGTAGCTAAATGAATCGTGAAAAAAGTGTAATCTACACAGATAGACTATGTTATGCAATTGCTCTACAAGTCTATGTATAGGGCAAAACAACTCCTTATTTCCAAAAATAAATGTAGTTGGTTGTTCCTCTGCAGCTGGGTGAGGTATTTCATCATGATATCCTTCAAGACATTTTAAGGGAGAAAAATGAGTTATCTTAGTTATGATGGAGGCAATAAAGTTTAATAAGTTCAGAATAGGAGCTCAGGAGTCCTACTGTCTGGAGTTTGAAATCATGGCCTCCCCACTGGTTGTGTAAGCTTGTGCAAGTTTAACCACTGTGTCCCCCTGTTGCTCATCTGCAAAACTGGAATAATAGCAGCAAGTATAACTCCTGACATAATAAGCAATCAATAAATGTTAGCTATTATTATCATCATCATTTTGATTTGGGGCTATAAACTATGACGGAAAAGAAATGCAATATTCCCGTATTATAACTAATCAAGTACAATTTTACCAACAGGAAGAGATGCTTCATATCTCTGATTGAAAATGGGCTTACTCAAGGTCCTAAAATTAATCCATAATGGATCACATACAGTAATGTTACACTATTCACTACTGGTGAAAATAAGGATCTCTAAATTCCATCAAAAAATTTTAAGTGCATGTGGATTATTGTCTGAAAATTTTGTTGTGTTTGTGTGTACAAAAAATACTTATCATTATGCAAAATACTTCAGTGTACCATCAACATCTTTTTCATATTTTAAGAACTGTAATTGAAATGTTTTCTAGTATGACTTTAGGCTTTACTAAGTTAAATCTATAGCTGTTCATAATATAAATTTTATCCCTGCACATTTGAAAATATAAGTCTAGAGATGTGGCTTTCTGTAGGCTTATAACTAGATACCTTTTTTAATCTCCCTAGAGCTATAAGACTTCTCTGTTTAGATTGCCCTTATACCAAGTTCTGATTACCAAGTATAAATAGGAATAGTGTGGGGGGTGGTTTTCCCCTCACTAAAAAAAAAAAAAAAAAAAAGTAAAACTTAGTTAAAAAATTACTTGGATTCATTTCATATTTGACTTTCAAAACATAATAACCAGTTCATTCTGATGCACTAAAAGAACAAATATTTAAGTGCTCTGCATAGCAGATCCAAAACAGTGAGCAAAGAGGTGAAGCAAGAATCTCTGAGTTGATGAGTAATGCTGATCTCCCAAAGGAAGGAAGAGACAGAGCTGCATTCACTCTGGAATCTGTAAGCCTTTTGACAAAAACTCAGCTTAACTGTAAGATCCAAAAATCTGTATGTGTGTATAATTCTGCCTGTTTGTGAAGCCTTTGCATGTACATACATGGGGAGGGGGCAGAGAAAGAAAGAGAAATAGGAAGTGTGACATTGACAAAAGAGGAAAAGATAGAAAAATAGAAGCCATTCAATCTGCAAAAAAATAAATAAATAAAAGGTACAATAGAGCATCCAGAGCACAGCACACACTAAAACACACTGAGAGCTTAACTAATTGAAAACAACTAAAATAGTTTAAATAAAATCATGTTTCATACAAGATCGCTTTCTAATTTTGTTTGAATGTAGAACTATATACCTTCAGGAAATATATACTTACAGGGAAATAACAGGTGAAATAGGAGTAACTAATGTATGGCCAAGAAGTTTACAAAGTACCACTGCATTCAGAGACATCGTTCTAGGGGCGCCTGGGTGGCTCAGCTGTTAAGCGTCTGCCTTCGGCTCGGGTCATAATCCCAGGGTCCTGGGATCGAGCCCCACATCGGGCTCCCTGCTCAGCCTGCTTCTCCCTCTCCCACTCCCCTTGCCTGTGTTCCCTCTCTCACTGTCTCTCTGTCAAATAAATATAATCTTAAAAAACAAGAAAAGAGAGAGACATCGTTCTAAGGCTCAGGGCAGTCTTAAGTAAGAGCTTCAATAAGGTAGCCACAAGATTCTTACTGCTCACTCACAAGCAGGGCTCCAGAGCTAACACCTCCACAGTGCACTATGCCACTACCTTCAACCTCTAGTGAAATTTCACAGTAACAACATCAGATCAGAATCATCAAGAACATTTACTGAATACTTGTAAAGTGACAGACACTACCTTAAGCACTTCCTGTGAATTAGTTTATATAATCCTCACAACAATCCTATGAGGGAAGATTGATTATGATACTCATTTTACTAACAAGGTAACTGATACACAGGCTTTTCCCCAAAAAAATGTTCTCTTTCATGAGAGAAATGAAAAATAATTGAGTGTGCCATTCAAATTAAAGTTCACTCATACTGGCATGTAACTAACTGTATATAATCTATTTTCCAAATACACTTCACAGAATCCCTTATCATCATCTTACTCCAAGGCACTTGAAAGTCATAGTATACCGCCTACTATTTTAAAATATTTAGAATAATATAAAAAGCATAGGTAGTTCATGAAGAAATTTTTAAAGTGTGAAATATTTCTACCTAAAATGGGTAACAACCACCACAAAAACATTTGATAACCACTGTTTTTAGGATTAAAAAGAAAATAACAAAAATTCTAAGACAGACTTTAATTATTTAAAATATTAAATGAATAAACAAAAATATGGTATGACTATCTACTTTAAATTAGTTTATACTACTTTATTCTGCATTGATTTAGAAATCCAGGCAAGAGGGTGAATGTAAAGTTGACACCTAAGCTGACATTTGTCATTAAAAATGTAAGCCAGTTTAAGTGAGAAAAGTTGCAACATCTCTAAGAAGCTTAACTTTTAAAAAGAGCAAACACTTGGAAGATATATATATATATATATATATATATATATATATGAATATCATTTCATAATTACCTGAAATCAAGTATTACCTTAAGTCACTGGAGAATTATGGAGAAGGATGTTGTTATTATTAGCAATTGGTAGCATATGTAGGGGTTTATTTTTTAGATTTTATTTATTTGACAGTGAAAGAGAGAGAGAGGGAGAGAGAAAGAGCCCACAAGAGACAGCACACAAGTGGGGGAGAAGTGGGGGGAAGCAGAGAGAGAGGGACAAGCAAGCTCCATGCTCAGCCAGAGCAGAGAGCCTGATGCGGGGCTGGATCCCACAACCCAGAGATCATGACCCAATTCAAAATCAAGAGTTTGATGTTTGACCGACTGAGCCACCCAGGTGTCCCTTTTATCTGTTTTCTGACACATTTTTTAGTGGGTTTTATTATTGTTTCTTAAAAAATGAATCAGTTTTTCGTTTATAGAAAAATTGAGCAGAAAGTGCAGAGCTCCCATATACTCTCTCCCTAACCCACAGTTGCCCCTATTATTAACATATTAATGTGGCACATCTTATTACAATGGGTTAACCAGTATCAATACATTGTTACTAACTAAAGTCCATAGTTTACATTAGGGTTCGGTCTTTGTGCTGTGTGGTTTTATGAGCTTTGCCAAATCCATATCATATACCCACCATTACAGTACCAAACAGAATAATTTCACTGCCCTAAAAATTCCATGTGCTCTACCTACTCGTTCCTCCCCTAGAACCTCTAGCAACCACTGATCTTTTTTTTTTTTTAAGATTTTTATTTATTTGAGAGAGAGCGAGAGAGAGAGCAAGAGTGCATGCACAAGCAGGGGCAGGGGTAAGGGGAGAGGGAGAAGCAGACTCCTTGCTGAATGGGGAGCCGGACAGGGGGCTTGATCTGAGATCATGACCCAAGCCGAAGTCAGGCGCTTAACTAACTGAGCCACCCAGGCACCCCCAACCACTGATCTTTTTACTGTCTCTATAGTCTTGCCTTTTCTAGAATGTCATGTAGCTGGAATTAGATACTACACTGCCTTCTCAAACCGGGTTTCTCTCACCTAGCAGTATTCATTTAAGGCTCTTCCATGTCTTTTTGTGACTTGATAGCTCATTTCCTTCTATCACTGAATAATAATATTCCATTGCATGAACATACCAGTTTATCTATTCACCTGTTGAAAGACACCTTGGTTGCTTCTACTTCAGGTCAATTATAAATAAAACTGAAATAAACATTCACATGCAGGTTCTTGTGTGGACATCACTTTTCAACTCATTTGAGTAAATAACAAGGAGCACAGTTGCTGGATCATATGATAAGACTACATTTAGCTTTGTAAGAAACTGCCAACCTGTACTCCAAATGGTCTGTATTGTTTCACATACCGACCAGCAATGAATGAGAGCTCCTGTTGCTCCACATCCTCACCAGCATTGGTACTGTCAGTGTTTTGGGTTTAGCCATTATGAGTATACAGTGATAACTCACTGTTGTTTTTATTTATCATTCCCTAGTGACATATGATGTTGAGTATCTTTTCTAATGCTTTCTGCCATCTGTATATCCTCTTTGGTAAGGTAGCTATTCAGAACTTTTGCCCACTTTTTAATTTGTCTTCTTCTTGTTGGGTTTTAAGAATTCTTTACATATTTTGAATACCAGTTCTTTATCTGATATGTGTTTGCAAAGCCGTCTTCCAGCCTATGGCTTATCTTTTCATTCTCTTAATAGTGCCTTTCACAGAACAGAAATTTTTAATTTTAATGAAGTCCCACATATCAATTTTCTTTCACAGATCATGCTTATGGCATTGTATCTAAAAGGTCATCACCAAACCCAAGATCACCTATATTTTGTCCTATGTTATCTCCTAGAAGTTTTATAATTTTGCAGTTTACATTTGGGATGTGTTGGCCCCATAGTTGAAAATACCTTAGTAGTATTGAGTGTGTTCTTTGTAATTAATTTTTAAAGGCAAAGAAAAATTTAAAAGCCCTGGACTAGCAGATTCTGAAAACTGTAAAGCTGGCACCTAAATCTTGCCAAACACTAGATCCTTACAAACACTCAGTTCATAAAGATCATATATATAGCCACCATCCCCAGACCTTTGCCAGGACCACATCCACACTGTCACTACTCTATCTATTGATCCTATAGAAACTCTGAGGTTCTCTTCTAAGGGGAGGGGCACCATTCCTGCTGCTGCTAGGCCCTAAGAGGCCACAACTTTCTTTGTTCATTCTCTGATGTTTAGCGCCTCTCCAATCCATAAAGCGTCTATAACCAAACTCCACCACACTGATCAGCCACCACTTTTCTCACTTCTAATCACTGTCAAATTTCCCCCTCATGCTCAAGAGCCAGAAAAACACAAAGAAAATCAGGATGTTACAGTGGTTTCAGAGAATTAAGAAGTCAAGCGACCATTAAAACACTATTTTCAGGTATACTATGGTTTAAACAGGCTTTTGTGAGTAGGCCTGGTACTTATATTTATTACTCTAGTTCTTGTAAAAACCATAAAAAGTTTCAAACATATTGTGCTTGAAAAAATATTTTGGATCACCTAAGTTTGAGACCACTTGCTCTTAATATTAACACAGAAAACGGAAATCAATATCCATATAGAATCTCATTATAAAAGCCTCTATTTTGAAATATTGATTGATTAGTCTGTTATAATTGTACTGAAATCAAGTAGTTTCTACCTTAGCAAAGTATATTTGTGATTTGATTGACATAAATAAGGTTACAGTAAAGGCTTAAATGGTGATATTGATCTGAAGATTTCAACTACTGTACTTCAAAGTGAAATTGTTTCAGTAATCATTTTTTACAATACACAGGGGGCTGTGGGAGTCATATTTGAAAAGCTGAGTACACTTAAAAAGAAATGAATATACTTTTTCAAAGAGAATAACTAATGTTAATATATATCTATTGTAGTTGTAAAATAAGACCAAATGTCAAATCAGGCTATTAGGTGAATCAGCTTTTATTGTTGCCATAATATTTTTTGTACTTGTTTTTGAAAAGCAGTTATGTTTATAGACTAAAAGTCTCCTGAATTAAGTTTCCCCTTTCAAAGCAGAAGAAAATACATACTTCTTTTCTGTAATATTCTAAGCTACTAAAATATAACCAATGAAATCACTTGATGTAGTTTTTAAGCTAAAATTATTTGTTTCCACACCACAATCATTCTGAAGAGGAAAACAAATTATCATGCTATTAGAGAAAAAAAAACCTAACAAATGGAGACCTAATAAATAAGATTTTAAATTGTCAGTGGACACACATCTGACCTACAACCTGTAAGAAACTTTCTCAATCAGGCAGATGGCAAGCTATAAAATAACATCTGGAATTTAATCCCAGGAAATAAGATCCAATCTGAAACACGGAGCAGCAAGCACAGCACTCACTGGAAATATTATATTAGGTAGGGTGGCTAGTTTACAGGATATAAGCACCACGGAAACAGCTCTACAGACAGCTATTCCAAACAGTGGCATTTGAAAACCGCAGGCCCCTGAGAATAAATGTCATAATGGAGCAAAATAAGAGGGCTGGTAGGGAGGTCATAAATACCACACATGTTCAATTATTAAAAGAATGGCAGTATATTTAATAATTACTCCTCCTCACAAAACACTGATGAGAGAACAAAGAGGGCAGGAGTGGCCTTACAATAAATGAGCTCTACCTGAGGCATAAAAGAAATACACCGAATCAAATATAATGTTCTGTAAAAACTATTAGCAAAGACTGGAAGTATTTGAAATTTATAATAAAAATACCAGAAAGTCCAATAACTTCTAAATAATATACAAAGCTAAGGGGAAGAGATTAACTTTCAGAACACTAATGGCTGGCTAAGAGCTATTCCTGCTTTCGTCAGGAATCTATAGGCCAAGTCAACTATGCAGGAGACTAAACTAGGCTAGGTTCAAGGTGGTACATGGGATTACCCATGGGTGAAGGCCAAACAGAGATCTGCATGGGGCACAAATACTGGCAAAACTAAGGCTAATGGTGTAGCCAGACAGGCACAAGGGCTCAGAAGTACCAACAGTCAAAGTAGCTTCAAGCACGGTGATGAACAAAGTCAGGACAGAAGTAGTAAATGATGAAAGCTTAAGGGCTGGAGAACCATATCAGGTTGAATCTGCTATGAGGTCCAAGGCAAACTCCAGGAACACATCCTTGTGTTGGTTAGTTTTATGTGTCAATTTGGCTAGGCCATAGTCCCTAGATATTTGTTCAAACATTATTCTAGATATTTATGTGAAGATATTTTTTAGATGATTTTAACACTTAGATCAATAGACTGAGTAAAGCAGATTATTCTCCGTAAGTATGGGTGGTCCTCATCCAATCAATTGAAGGCCTTAATAGAAAAAACTTACCTCCCTAGAATAAGAGGGAATTTTGCTAGCAGATCACGACTTTGGACTAAAACTGAACCCTATTCCCTAGGTCTCCAGCCTACTGGCCTACACTGCGGATTCTAGGCTTGTCAAGCCTCCACAGTTTCTTAAAATAAATCAGTCTCTCACTCAATCTCTCATATACATGTGTATGAGACAGCCTTTTGGATCTGTCTCTGTGGAGAACAGAATCCCAATAGCAAGAGTTTGGAACAACTGTTTCCCTATTCCATAGAGTCACGCTCCTCAGGAGAGCTTCCCTGAGTGATAACTCAAAGCCAGGAGAGCCTCAAGAGAAAGGGACCTCGCTTTCTTCCTCTTTGTCTCCCATGCCATGTCTAGGAAAGGCCTGACATTCCAGTAGCTAACCAACAAATCCCTCCCAGACATATCTGAGATTAAGATTCAGGTACTTTCTGGCCCATAAGATTCCTCAAGACTGTACACACTATTGATACACTTTCAAACCATTCCTTATGTGAGTAAACAAAACCTATCTGAATATCTGAGCACCTAAAATAGTATCACTGGTCTTTCTTGCTTCTTTCTTATGGCTAAATCTGAAACCTGAATTTAATTTTGTTCCCAATCATTACAAAGGCTTAACTTGACTATTCAAAAATAAACTTCATTCTGTTCTTCAAAATCTTCTTCACTTCCAGCAACCCAAAGGTTGAATTATAAGCAAAAAAATCTAGTTCCCCAGATCTAAGAATTGGAAATAAATCAGGAAGGAGCATCTAACAATAATACCTATCTTATAGAGCACTCATTGTTTTCCAAGTATCTGTGTTAGCCCCTTAACATGCATGATTTCAAAACAGAATTGTAAGGTAGAGATTATTATCCTGTTTTACAAGTGACGAAATTGAAGCTGAAAAAAGTGGAAGTTTATCCAGCAGACTGGGAAACTGGGATTAGAATTAAAACCCTCCCATTCTAAATCCCAATCATAACCAAAGAAAATAAATGTATAACCAAAAAAAGAAAAAAAATTTCATTCTCATCAAAAGATAAGAATTTTTTTAAAAGTATTAATGTTACACAGCTAAAACAAAACATATCCTGAAGGAACAATACACCATCTAAAAGAATTGTAATGGTTATCAACATGGCTGGATAAATTCTCAGGTGGAACTGGTTAAGAGTATAATAGATAAATGCAGGATAAAAATTAACTTAATTTTAAAACATTCTAAAAGTTTAGGCAGACATAATCATGCCCACTTCTGATATGGTCAACTCTAAACTCTGGACAAAACATAAAAAATAACTACCTGAAAGCTCTGGAGAATTCAAGACAAGCTGAGAAAAACTGAACCAGGATTGACAGGGGAAGAACGGGATGACAGTCGGTCCTTCATTTTTTGTTTTGGTTTCTTATAATTTAGAGCATGAGGGTAGTCTTCATAGTTGCCAATGTAAGGTAGGTGGTTACAACTACAATAGACAGGTGATGGTGATCACGGTACAACAATTTCTCAAACTGTGCGACATTCTTCCTAAAGTAACAAAGACCTGAACAGGTTTTAAAGTCAAGGCAACCTGCATACTTCAATTATTAAATAATACTTATGCCTTAACTTTGGTCTATTTTAAATAATATATGTATATCTTAATTTTTTTTTTTTTTACAAATCCCCTAAAGCTAAAACCATTTAAGTAAGGCAACTGGGTGCATAAAATAGCAATTAGTAAGAGGCATAGTGAAATTTTCTTTGAACTACATAATAATCATATTCCCAATAAATGTGCTTCCTTTTATTAATGATTTCTTTTAATCTTCTCCTTTCAGACTTCTTTTCCTTCTCAGATGGAATATTAATTGGAGAAGAATAATGGTAAAAAAAAAAATCAAAGAAAACTTTTAATTTAATTTGGAAATACCAACATTTATCTTAACCATAATCCTAGATTTCAATTAATTTTAAATACAATATTTTACTTTGACCGCTAGAGAAAAACTTGTTATGCTATATTCTTCTTGCAATCTCCCAATCCACAAAGTTAGTTGCTAATTTTTATAATTAATAAAAAAAGACAAAAGAACAATTATTTCTTATTCCATCATCACTATTAAAGTTATATGCCAGTAAAAGATACCAATTTTCACAGGACTATTTTGTTCAACAAAGCTGTTGCCTACGCTTCAGCTTATTTCCAAAGGCTCTGTTTCTCTATTCAAAATTGCTTGTGAAAATTCTCAATGTAGTATGCCGCTTTATGAGATCCCTGGAAGAATCTATTCTCAGGTCTTGGTAACAGGAAGCAACTAAGAACCTTTAGGAATATTGTACTTGGCTTCACCCCCACCCCAGCTAGCCACCAAAAGCTCAGAGTCAACTATATGGTCCTTTCTAGCAATTGTGGAGTTTCATAGCATGGAATTCTTCATTCTTGAAATGGTTAGGGAATGTCATTAGAAAAAATTAAAACTTCTTATAGTGAGGTAAGGTATAAAAATATCATGGCTGTATAGCACGTTTTATGGACTAAAAATGTTGATTAACATATGGTAACATTATCTTAAATATTAAAGTGCTAAATACACTACTTGTGAATTAATGGAAGCATAAACTAAATATGAACAAATAACAACACTCATTCTATTCAGCTCCTTGCTTCTCTGGCAAAATTCACATGTACCCACTCCACAGTCATTTTGTTGTAGTGATGTTCCACAAATGGGTCATGATTTTCACATGTAAAACCCGGAGGCTCTGGTTGGTCCAGGAGGAGTACAAATGCCACAGCAGCGGTGGCAGAGCTGCAGTGACTGATCAGTCCCGCAGACACACCATCCTCTACTCAGCAGCTGTTCACAAACTAATTCAGGTTTGAGAAACACTCAAGCTCTTACTATGAGCACAGCTCCAAACTAGGTAACTAATACAGTTATTCTATTTAATCCTCAGGATGCTGAAAGTATGTGTTTTTACCCCCATTTTAGAGACAAGGACCACAGAAATCAAGTTCCAGACTCAGAGTGAGTCAGGTGGTGTAACAGAATTGAGACCCAAAGCTAGCCTCCTTGATTCTAAATTCCGTTCTTTCCACCACCTAAGAGCTACAGATAAAATATATGGTCACAAACTGGAAAAAATCCAAAGCTGAAGGGTTGAATTTATTCTTGTTGAAACATTGAGCAAGAGTGAGTAATTTAAATAAAGTTATGTTATCCCTGGGTACCCTTTCTTAAGGCCTCTTGTGAAGCCATGTGAAGCTTTCTTTGTTGAAGGAGAAGAAATTAAGTGGAATTGAGATCTAATCTCACTGCATCTTTTTCCTCTTACGGAAAGTAACAAAGGAAAGTTTATTATAATTGTGAAACTGCTCTCCAAATAATGTACCTACTTTGAGGGATTTATTTAAACTGGTAGCTCAATGACAATTTTTATTTTTTTAGTACTGAAGTGTTGACGGCACTCTTTTCAACCATTTAAATGCTCTGTGTTGAACTGAACATTAAAAAGAGCTTTTGAACAGAGCAATATATAAAATATGGTAAAACTCCTATAATAATATCATTAGAATATAGATCCACAATCCTTTATCCCAAATCCTTGGGAACAGATGTGTTTTACAATCTAGAATGTGTGTATATGTATTTAGAAAGCAAATAATTCAGCACATATTTCATAAATGACATTCCTCATCTTTCAAGGACCAGCAGCAACTAGGTAACATGCTAAAATTAGGATAATTTGAGGAAAATTCAATAAAGACACTATTTACCAAGGTGTAGGAAAGGTGGAAAGAAACCACAAAGAACTGCTTAGTAACCTGGGGCTAGTGTTGTGGTGACTTATTACCACCTCGAAGCCAGAAAGGGTATGGGAAGGTTGCTGTTAACTGAAAGCTAGAGACTGAAAGGTTTGTGGGGAATGGGTAGACTTCCTGGTGATGAGAGATACACTATGGTAATCCCTCATGGAGGGAGTGAAGTGAGTTAAATATACATCCTCACTTTGCCTCCTCTCTCCAGCTCTTGACAACAAATTCCATTGGCCAAATCCAATGGGAAAACAGACTGCAAGGGAGCCTGTAAGTATAGACTGTAGGAGGTCAGACTCCCAGGCACACAGCTGGGTGGAGAGTGAATCTGAACAAATAAATGGAAGCTGTCCAACATTCACCTTGAGTGGGGTCTGGGTCAGCATACATTAATCAAATATATTAATATATCTGCCATAAAAGATATACAAATGCACATTAAATAGACTAAAGAAAGACTATAACTTTCTGTCCACACCAGGTTTTGCAGCCAAATGAGTTACAAAAAAAAAAAAAAAAAACCTTTTCATTTTCATAGCCTTTGGATATGGTTATTATCTCTATTTTACAGATGCGAACAGAGGCTTATATAAGTGAAATGACTTGTCCAAGGACACAAAGCTAGTAAAGGAAAGTTGGGATTTGAGCCCAGTTCTGACTCTAGAACCTCAGTGAATAACTACTCTACCCTGCCTCATTACTTTCCCAATAATACAAGTTACAAATGATTCCACAATTTATATATGTTTACCTTATTTGCTGTGTAATTCTTCATCTTATAAAACCATGCAAAACTGGTATGGATGTAAAGCACATTCCATAGTATCAATAAACCTAAAAGAAAAGTACTAGGCTTATAGTTTTCAAACCTCATTGCACAAAGTTTTGGTTAGCCATGTAATCACAAGCATTTCCCGTTGTACTTAGCGTTCTTATAGTTAATGTGTTCCTATAGTTGCAGAGTCACCCGTCAGCCAGTCATCTGAGAAACATTTTTATAACTCATAGAACACAAGCAGCACCAAAGTTTAGAACTTCTTTTCCTTTGCCTGAGTTTCATTCTTACTGGTCTTACTGGGCATAAGCCATGATTTTAATTGCACTTTGGACACCCGAAAAATTAATCTAATTTCAATCATCATAGTAGATACAAAATAAAGAATGAGATCTTGCCCTTTGCCACATAGATAGACCTAGAGTGTATTATGCTACATGAAACAAGTCAGACTAAGAAAGACAAATACCACATGATTTCACTCATACATAGAATCTAAAAAAAAAAAACAAATGAATAAACAAAAAGAATCAACCTGTTAATACAGAGAACAAACTCATGGTTGCTGGGGTGGGGGCAAAATGGGTCATGGGGAGTGGGAGATACAGGCTTCCAGTTATGGAATGGATAAGTCATGGGAATAAAAGGTACAACACAGTATGGTGACTGATGGTAGCCATACTTGTGGTGAGTAGAGCAGAAGATGGAGAGCTGTCCAATCATTATGCTGTACACCTGAAACTAAAGTAACATTATGTCAACTATACTCAAAATAAATGAAAAATACATGAAACATAAATAAAAACAAGATATGAGAAAAAAAACAAACCTGAATGTGAATAATCTTATATTTTATTATATTTCCACTGGTATCACCAACTTTGCATCGTAGTCATTGCAAATCCAAAAGCCACCGGGAGAACAATGTGTTAATCCTGAGTTAGTATCAAAGTTCTTCCCAGCACATGCTGTAAAGCTCTATCTCTTCAATCCTGCTTCCAGCCAGGCAAGCCTATTTACCTGCTTTCTTCTCTGCAGGTAGCCCACACCATGGGCTTGACTCCTGCCCAACAATAAGTGTACTGAAAGTTCCTATAAATAAGGCATAGAGCCTCCTACTTTCTCTCTCCTTGGGCGCCTATATCAGTTTCCTCTTTCCTTCCGTATCTGGATTCTACCCTTGACACTAGCCCAGTTGCTAGCTTCCTGAAACCACCTCCAGTTCCATTCACTTTAATACCTACTCCCAATCTGCAAATCCCAGCTTGACTTATCTTTCCTGTTCCTAGAATTGTTCTTGTGAAGGATGATTATTTGTTAGCTTAGAATTTTACAGGCTGATAACAAGGACTGAATACAAAAATGTGCTTAGTGATTCTGAATACACATGGCAAAATGCAAGTGTATATAATTTAACTTATTCAAATCTATTACTTTTCCTCCCCTGGACTTATAGGAACTTTGTGAAGAGAGGCAAAGGCACCAACCTTCTTTTGTTTTAAAGTACAAAAAACTTGCAATTATCAGAATTGCTGAGGAGTGAAATCTGGATAAGAGTGGATAACCACAGGAGATAGATTGTTAGCTGATCATCCAAATATATATTCTATTTTTCCTGCCTACAAAGTAGACTACATTTCCCATCTACCGTGAAAGTTAGGTGACTATGAGACTGAATTCTAGCCAACTGAATGTGGACAGAAGTGATATACAGTTCACTCTGGACAAAACTTCCCATGTTCCTCTCCTTTTCTGTCTGGCTGGGATGGAGACAGTACCCTAAGGTGACCTTGAGAGCCACAAGCTGATGATGATAAGCCTCCCTACCTGAGTCCCTAAATGACCACAAGGAGAATAAGCAACCTACTGACCTGTTTACCCTCCAGCAGTGTTACATGAGCAAAAAATAAATTACTATGTTCAAGCCATTTTTCAAAAGTCCAAAATGTTTTGGAGTCTATTTGTTTTCACAGTTAGCATTAAGCTAATTAATATCCCATATTATATAAGGTGAAAGTGGAACTTTAATTTTTTTCCAGCACCATTGATATTTATTAGAAAATCTTCATAATTCCAGAGACCTTTTGTCAGGGAAGATAGAGAGATCCTGAAACTTCTCCCCAAAAGTCAAAGTTATCGAAACCTCTCTAACTAAATCCCTCTACTGACACAGTATTTACCAAGGATGAGTGGCAAGAAAGAGAACATGGCCCCAGAGAGAATAGAAGCTCTGGCAGTTTTGCCCTGAGGAAGCAGTTATACAAGTGAGCTATCATTTGAAGAACCCAGGTCAATGATAACACAGCATTCTTTACTAAGGTTATAATGAGAAGTGATCATTCTCCCCATTTGTTTCCACATTCAACAAATATTTATTGAACATCTGCTATATAACCCATTCTCCATTCCTCTAGGAACCCCAAATCTCTTGTGAGAACATTAAGTAACACTGTCAACATTAGGGTATGACACTGCTTCTACCTCCTTTTATAACCTGAAAACTGTCTTTTGCAAGATGAATCTGATTCCTCCCAACTTTAACAAAAGGTATTTTGTTTCTTCAGCTTTTGAGAAGTAGGGGTCAACATGTTCCTTGTTTCTCACAACCACTTCTACATCTTCAGTCTATTGTCAAAATTCAAATATTGAACCCCTTTTTTGGTTCATACCACTTACTTATATAAGTGAGTTAAGACTCTTGGTAGAAATAAATAGAAAACCGACTATAATCAATGCAAACAAAAAGCAGAATTTATTAATAGAACACTTACACTCTCAGTGGAAATGAAGAAAGATCAATAACTACTTTTGGAATAACAGAAACCAAATCAGCTGTGGGGACCTCTATAGTAGGAATTTGGGAACGTACTCTCAGCAGTAGTACTATTAATGTGATTCAACCCTATCAACCACCAGATTTCAAATTTCAAATTTCCTTAAGAGAGAATCTGAGTTTCCCAGCTTTAGTCAGTTGTCAACTCTTCGAAGTTCAGATGTAGCTATAGAGTTAAGGCTACATGGCACCAACATGGCCAATAGAAATCCCACCATAGGTTTTGGGGAAAAGTCTCTGAGAAAGAAAATGGCTATATGCTGACCACTACCCCAAAAAAGTACCCACAACATGCCAACCTCTGGCCTTGAAGCACATCTGAGCACTCCCTACTTCCTGTATATCCAAGAATGCCACAATCCAACTATCCAGACCAAGAGCAATATAATCACACCCCTCCCACTTTAAGCAACTACAACCAGGACTGATATCTATTTCAAGTCTAGAATCTCCAGAAGAGTCCAGAATTCTTTTAGTTCAGCTGTAACCACACACCATATCAATTTCCAACATGAAAACTGCCCCAGATCAACCAATCTATTTCATAGAGAAAGAATAATGCCAGTGGGATTCACTGTCATTATTCACTAAAACTTTCATTTTAATTACTGTAACTCCTATTTCAAAAGGAAAAGAAAAGATAATTATTGTCCTCTATCAGCAATAAAAAGTACAAATAAAACTGAGGCCTTATTTCTGCCTTACCTAGTATTTGGGAATTCTTCCCTTCCGTATCCATTTCATATATCTTGCATTCAGGTCCACAGAATTTAGCTCACATTTCGAAAAACACTTCTTGATGAGTTATTTGCGTAGGAGAGTAATCCAAATCTCCATCTTTTAGAAGCCTGAGCCCTTAACATTTCTGTGGAAGGGCTGCAAGAAAATTTCTGTTAAACTTATTACTCTGCATGGCAGTAGTAAGAGGCATCTCAGGGAATCCCATGGTTCTGCCAAATTCCTCTTGGTGTCTACCTGCAACAAACAACTCTATATCCCTTTTATAGACAAAGTCAATCATCCCAGCTAATATATGATCTCCTTTTTTACCTACCACCCTGCTGGCATGAGGAAGCCAAATAGCCAGATGCTACAACTAAGCACCTACTTCGGTAGAACCATTATCCTAAGCACTGAAAACAGTTGAGATGAATATGGACATGTCACAAAAACTAGGGTTCAGGTGATATAAGGAGGCAAAGGCACTCTCCAAGCCAAAGTTTGAAGATATCACCTATTGCTCACTATAAGAATTAGGATTCCAAAACAACAAGTGCTGGTGAGTATGTGGAGAAAAGGACCTTATGCACCACTGGTGAGAATACAAACTGGTGAAGTCACTGTGGAAGACAGTATGGAGGTTCTTCAAAAAATTAAAAATAGAACTACTATATGATCCAGTAATCACACTACTGGGTATTTATACAAAGAATACAAAGACACTAATTCAAAAGGATACGTGCGCCTCTATGTTTATTACAGCATATTTACATAGACAAATTATAGAAACAGCCCAAGTATCCATTGATATCAATAGATGGATGGATAAAGGAGATGTGCCATAAATGTATATTTATATACATATAAATACATACATACATATAAATACATATATTTGTATTTATATACATACATATGTATTTACATGTATATTCCATATTTATATATATGGAATATCAATCAACCATAAAAAATAATGAAATCTTGTCATTTGCAACAACATGGATGGAGCTAGAGAGTATAATGCTAAGTGAAATAAGTCAGACAAAGACAAATACCATATGATCTCACTCAAATGTGGAGTTTAAAAAACAAAGGGAAAAAAAGAGACAAACTAAAAAGCAGACTCTTAACTATAAGAGAACAAACTGATGGTTACCAGAGGGAAAGTGGATGGGGTGATGGGTGAAATAGGTGAAGGGGATTAAGAGTATGCGTCTCGGGACGCCTGGGTGGCTCACTGGGTTAAGCGTCTGCCTTCCCATCTCAGATCGTAATCCCAGAGTCCTTCCTGGGATCGAGTCCCACACAGGGCTCCTTGCTCAGTGGGGAGCCTGCTTCTCCCTCTGCCTACCATTCCCCTGCTTGTACTCCTCTCTCTCTCTTTCTCTCTCTCTCACTCTGACAAATATTTTTTAAAAAGTATTTGTTGTCTAAAAAATTGTTAAATATGACAATGACATCTTCAACTAAGTCATTAATTTAAAAAAAACAAAGACTTCTTGTAAGAACACCAAAAAGTAGGTGGTAGGAAGAGAAAGTTCAGTCACCAATTCGGTTGAATACAAGTCAACAAAATAGATGTTAAACAACATACTAGACAACAGAAAATTTGAGAACTACAAGAAGAAACAAGGTCCGTTTAGGTAAGATGGCAAAACCGAACTGTTAGTGAAAAGGCTGTTTTGTGAGCATTTAGGTAAGTTCCTGGTCAAGCTTGATGCTTAATAAGTATTTCTTGAATGTTCTTATTTATCAAGATAGGCTGACAATTGGTCTTAAAACTTTAAGGAACATCAGAAATCACCCAAAGGACTAATTAGAAGACAAACTGCTGAGCCTTCTCTCTAGAAATTCTGATTCATTGGAAGTGAAGCACAGTAATGTGCATTTCTAACAAGCTACCAGTCAAGAACCAGTACTCTAGACAAGGATTTCTCAAAGCAGCACTACTGACATTGAACACTGACATTACGGGCTGAATACTTCTTTGTTGCAAGGAACTACAATACCCCTGGTCTCTATCCATTGAGTACCAGTAGCGCATACCCTGTCACAAGATATTGCCAAATGTTCCCTATGAGAACAAAATTGGTCCTGGTAGAGAACCAGTGCTCTGTATCAACCAGATTACCTTTCTGGGTAGTTTGTTAAACTAAAAGACCTAGTTTCTTCTATAGATACTGTGATCTAGATTTTAACAGAACATTATGTAATACCTCTCAAGTTATCCTGTTGGATAAAACAGAAAAATATCTGAATAATATAAAAATTAAAAGACTTTGTATTTATTTAACTATTGGATCCAAGGGTTTTGATGAACAGATTTAGCACAGAGATAGGCCTCTCAAATCTATATTGAGTTACTTTTTCCTTGACTGGCATGTCAAAGACGCTCCACTTCTACACCAATCAAATGGTGGTAACTATCTAGAGTGTCACTTTAAGAAGGATTCCAGAGGTGTTTATAGACAAAGCAGGAAAGAATACTGAGCTCACTTGACAATGTCTTCTATGGACACTGGTAAAGGAAATAATGCCATCTAGATCGCTGTTCATTACTGTTCCACCTGTATTCCTGTTCCAGATGTTTGATCATATCTAATTTTTGTGAGAATTTTTTGAACTCCACTTTTTTTTTTAACTCTGGCATATAAACCCAACTAGTTATAGCATTTCTTCTCTCTACAACATTTTCTATAATTTCTACTTCTTGAAGAAATTCTTTTAATTCAGAATTATGTAGTATACTAGGTCCTGTTGTCATTTTCCATTATCTTATGAGAGTCTACACTTCTTTAAGAAAAATAAAATTTTACTAGATCTGCTACCTTTACTTAAACAGAGTTCTAACAAATATCCAGGCACTTGAGAACCTCTATATCCTTTAGACATAAGACTGTTCCATGATATCCTCGAAAACAAAGAATGCATTCCTCTCTGTAATTAGGTAATCTGTGGAATACTTGCATTATTACAACATTTCTATGCTTCTCTCATTTTATTCTTGTTTACGTGTTCTCCAACATTCTTTGACCCTCAAATCTGTACGTTCTACCAGCCTGTAAACAGTATGCTTCTTTTGAACAACGAAGAAAATAAGCAAAAGTAAGTTATAAAAGAGACATAATTAAAGAGATTCATTCAGTAATTATGTTGTCTTCAATGTGCCAAAGTCTGCAATTATTTTTTAATGAAAAATTCTCATAGAATAAAAATAACTAAAGTAGAGGAAAATAAGCTATAAAAGTCTTTTTTCCAATCTAATAAAATTTCCAAATTCTCACATTTCCAAAACAGTGTACAAAATTGGGTGTGGTCAGATCTTAATCAGTTTCAACACAAATCAATGTAGGTAATAAACCAACTTCAAAGATGAGTCACTGAATTTGGATTACCAAGTATTTTAAATACAATCCCTTTGGGTGGAGAAAAGGAAACAATTTATTCAACATTGCCAAATCATTGTATTTATATTAATTTGTCACTGCTTTTAATATGCAGTGAAAATACAAATAAAGATTATCAAATAATTAGTAGTAATATGATTAATAGAAAAATTACTCCAGAAGATCAAAGATTCCCATTTATACAATTTTGGAAGTAAAATTACAAGTTACTTGGGAGTACTGGTATTACAGTCAAATATTTTGATAAGCATTTTTTGTAAGGTAGAGCTTCCCATTAAATATTAAATCACAAATTATTAACTAAATATATATATGTATATTTGTTATGTGCAACATGCATATATATCCATCCCACTTTTAGATTTTGATATTCATTCCTAACACATACTAATTTTCTAATGACAACATGGGAATCTTTATTTACTCTTTCTGATTGATCGATACTATTGCTTATCATGGTACTAAGTGGTAAATACAACAATTAGGAAAAAAATATCACTGACATCTAGGAATACTATTTACTTTCCATCAGAATACCCTTTATACCTATCAGGAGACCTTATGGAAGTTTTGTTTTAAGTTACAGTACGAAAACAAAAAGTCTAGGGATAAGATACCATCCTCAGGGAGGCACACAGAACATCTAAGAACAAGGAAGGTTAGAAAGCTAGTTCGTTAGATTTGGTTATGAAAGAAAAGACAAAAATATTACAAATACAATATTTAAAACACAATATTTAAATACAACATTTAAAAATATGCAAGGTCATGTGCCTAATTACATTCTCAATTCAATTATCAATTTCTGGTTTGCAAAGAGAAAAATCTTTAAAACAATATTTAAGAAGCTGATTGTGTGGTTATGGATTATCCAAGGCTTTTCTTCCAAAAATTAGTCAATACATTGAAAGAGAAGAGCAAAACACAAATTATTTTTCTGCCACTTTGAGATTCTGACACATAGCTAACACTACGACAAAATAAATTCTACATTGATTAAAAATTAAACAGAAAAGAAAAAAATCCATAAAATAAAGATAATTTAACATTTATCTTGTAAATGGAAGGCTTTTTAAAACAGAAGCAATCATAAAGGAGGAAAAATTTTGTTTAAAAACCAAAAACATGTCAATTACACCTCAATAATAGAAACATCACCCACACCCACACAAAAACACCCCTTATACATAAAAAGAAATAAAAGGCCAAGAGCTGGAAAAAATACTTTCAACAAATATAACAAAATTTAGTATCTTAAAGAACTTATACAAAGACATAAGAATATGCCTAGAACTTTTATAGAAAAACAAGCAAAGGATCAAGAATAATTAATTCGCAAAAGAGGAAATTAAAATACAAAGAAACAAGCAAATTAAAACAAAATGAGAAAAATACATATTTGGCTATCAAATTAGCAAAGGTATATGAAAAGATGGCAACAATTTACTGAACTATGCACACATAAATTATTAGAGAACTGTCATCAACCATGAGGAAAGGTATTAAGGTAATGTGTATCAATAGCGTTAAAAATTTTTTAACTTTGTTACAGTTATTCTGTTTTTGGGAAACTACCCTAAGGGAAAACCCTTCAAAATGTGGGGAACGCCTCCTAAATTATGTTTGCTTTTGTGATATTTATAATATTAAACTTATAAGAAGCTACCTAATAACTAAAAATGGGTAGATACAAAGAAAATGGCTAAGTAAGCAATAGCAAATTCTGCTTACTCCCATGTACTGATGTTGGGACCTTCAAGAGTCCACTTACCTTCTCTGTATCTCAATTTTTGTTTTTCCATTTCAAAATGAGGATAATAGTACCCATTTAATAGAATCGTAAGAATTAAATTAATATATGTAAAATAATTAGACAGTCTGGTACATAATTAGCACCATAAAACATATGCAGTCATTCAAAATTAAGAGTACAGAAAAGGCTTACACTTGAACGCCAGGTGAAAAAGTAAGACACTACTAACATAGTATATATTGGCCAATCAGCACAGGGAACTACACCAAAATGTCAATGGTGAAAACAAAACAAACAAACAAACAAACAAACAAGATTTGCTAAGGAATTGTGTAGCATAAATTAAGAGTTTACTGTGCATTTAAGCTATGCAAGCTATCTACTCTGGCATAAAATTAGAAGTTGGTTTAATTGACTAGAGCTAATTATTAGTTCTCTGGAGCTAATAATTGTTAACTATGCAACTGTCTAAACTGAAAGCTTTTCTTCCTGAAACACTTTTTACAGATTCCAACTTCTTAAAAGACTATTACAGTGCTCCCAATTGGCTGTCCTCCAAGTTTTCTAGCAAAATTCTAAGTGCAGAACCCTTGTCACTCACCCACATACAGCACAGATAATGCCTATTTTAGTTAGATTTGCAATATTAACAGACTTGGAATCAATAGTTCCTGAAGAGAGCCATCTATTTTATGGAAGCAAAAAGCTGTTTGTATTCTATTTATGGTAACTAATTTTCAAAGCTACTTTTTGCCTGAACATAATAAGTTTCAGTAACAACCAAAGGTCAAACATTGCTGTGCTTTTTTACTAAAGAGAAAGAAAAAGGAAGCAAAAGAAAAGAAATCCAAGTTGCTTTATAACAATACAAAAGAAACCCCTTTTAGCTTCAAGATGTATAAATAAAAACAATTATATTTGAGGTTAGCAGTTTCTGCCACTGCAGAAAAATCCTCATTTAGGTCATTTACAAAGGTAATATATAAAGTACACTTTGGCTTCATGAACTCTCACAGATAAGCACGTTTTAAGGAAAGGGGGAGAGAGAGAGAGAGAGAGAAGTAGGGAAAAAACAGAGAGAAAGAGAAGTTGATTGATTCTTGTCTCTTGCCAAACCAGAAACAGAAATAACATACACTCCACCAACGGACTATATAATACATATGGACAAAGATTGATGAGATAGACTCATTAACATAGAGTGGGGAAAAGGTCCTTTCCTTTTAATGTTTTGTGTCCATTTGATGGATAACCAGTTTTAGATTCTGAAAGTGATAAGATCAAATTTCTAACTGAATTATAAGAAACACAGTGGTTGATACAGAAATAATGGATTGGCTCCTAATTCATATGATTGGCCCAACAATTTAATATCTGGCTTCAGAGGCCCCTAGATTCAAATTAGAAGCAATGTTTCATCATGTAATCCACCCTGTATCATTCCTCTTTGGTTGCTCCTGTAGGATTTGTATCTAAAGGGGACAGGTCACTAAACTCATTCCATATCAAGTTATCAGAGGTCTCCTTTTTAATAACCAAATCACAGAGTACACTCCTCCTTCCCCACCACACACATACATCCACATCCAGCTTCCAAAAAGCGGTTATAAAGTAGGCAGAATATTGGACCGATGGCCAGAGATCACCACTCACCATTCTCCATCCTGTGACGTTTATAAAAAGGAAAAGAATTAAGCTCTTTTTTCCTATATCTCTTTTTTGTAATGTAACTGTGCCACTTCTAAAATCATACCTAACATGTAGGACCAGCCTTCAGTGAATAAAAGCTACACACACGCACATTAATTTTAATGTTGTATACATGACGTTTTTAAAAGGCTGTCTAGCTTTATACTCATCTACTCACCGGGTATAAGTGATAAACATACCAGTTTCTTAAATGTCAGTCATCCCTGAGGGCCATACAGCAAGCTGGTAAGATAATTTCCAGTTGAAACTGACATTTAAAAATTCACTTGCAAGATCTTAGTAATACCTTTTGGAAGACTAAAAACATTTTCAGTTAGTCAGCAACATCTTTGCTCTATCAATTAACTACAGCATATTTTTTGCTCCCAAGTCAACTTTTTTCATTATCCAGACTACCTTTCCCACTTTGGTGCTCCTGTCAGTTTATGCTTAAAAATGTAAAGAATGCATCTTAACGCTAGCCCACAGAAAACATCATGAAGGAGGTAAATCTCCAATAAGAATAATGATATTATGTATTTCAAACACCAAACCAAAGTTGATTTAACTGTTTAGAGCACTTGTCTTCATTATCATTCCCTTCCATAAATATGTATGGCCTAGAGTTACATATACTTGCAAGCAGGGCCCTCAAAATGTTCATTATTCCATGGTAGACTAACAGGTTGCGTGTACAGCATATACTGTGTTATCTGGCTACGGAACTACACACACACACACACACACACACACACACACACACGATGACGATGGGAGCAGATGACAATTGAGCAGCGGGACGCCACAATTGTCCCAAATTGGGACATTTCCTAGGAACCAAGGACTTTGGGAACAGGAAAGTCAAGTCAGAATCTTTAGTCTTTCTAAAAGATTTTGTCTTTCTAAAGTCACAAAGCTTTGTCATGTACCTCTTAAGAGCTTACGGCAACTATATCTTCTGAATGTAGGAAGCCATTCTTCAGAAAAAGATGAGACACCAAAATAAAAGACAGCAAGGGTCGCAACTGCATATAACCTTCCACTTGCAGTTATTCCCAAAACCCAGTTGTAGCTCTGCCCTCATCATGCCTCAGTCATACTGAAATATGCATCAGAATACTTCTATGCTCTCCCTGAAGCTATTTGTTCTGGCTGTATAAATACCTATTGTTTCATTGGCTCATTCCCTCAATGGCTGACAGTATAATGGAGACGACTTTCCATCAAAATGTTATGTCAATATGATGTGATAAGTACATCATAACACAGAATTGCATACCACAAATCTACCCAGGGTGGCACTGGGAGTGAAGAGGGTATTAGAAGGTGTGGGAGCCAAAATGTGCCTACCATCTTGAAGCACAAGGAAGAGTTGGCTGGGGAAGATGGGAGGAGGAGCCATCCAAGCACCTAGGCAGGGAATGGCCAATGCAAAAGCAAGGGAAAATAAGGCAAAGAGAAGTGTTCCCTGGGCAGATGGCTGTGGGGTTTGCTGTGTTATCCTTCTATTTTTAACAATTTTTGACAGCTTTTTTTTATATCTCTTTTTCCTACTAGTTTCCTCTCTTTGTACTCCCCAACTAGTCCAAAATAAAGCTCATCTTAATAACATGCATATTTCCCATTAATAGGCAAATCCCTCATTTCTAGAAGGCTAAATAAAAAGCTTCTTTTAAAAAGAATTCAAGTTAAATTTAGGCTCAAGTCCACAAAGTAGGAAAAAAAATCTGCGTCTATTAACATTTCTCTTTCACTGCAGACTGGATATATTTTCATTCACTTTTATGCTCCCATTACACAAGGGTTGATAAGCAGGTTGGACTTGGTAATATTCTCTCACTGGAATTGCAGATCTAAAAATCCCAGATAAAGACTGTCTCAAGC
The DNA here is from genome assembly GCF_017311325.1 of Ursus maritimus. NCBI lineage: Eukaryota > Metazoa > Chordata > Mammalia > Carnivora > Ursidae > Ursus > Ursus maritimus. The sequence continues at coordinate 9,929,891 of NW_024424675.1, forward strand.
TTGCTGATAATGTTTGCACTGCTTATGTAATAAATAATGGCCTTTTTTAAACATCACGTAATTCTCTCTAGGCATCAAACCAAGCTTTCTTTTCCACTACTAAACAGTCCCACTCTTGTTTTGCTTTGAAATCATTTTAGGCTCAGCCAAGAGTTTTATTGCTCAGCCCGGTCCTCCTCTGGTTCCCAACTTTGCATCAAGCACTCTTGTCTCAGCCCCAGCTGACTAAGGAAGGTTGTTACTTCACCGCTTCTTCAGTGGAATTGGTGTGTGCTACTTCTGTTTGCCGTCTTGTTGCCAGCCACAATTTGAGCTTTCTGCTGTAATCTAGATGGTTTTTAACCCTTTACCACAGTATCATTTAGGTATTTATCACAGCAGTTGGTGACAGAGATTACCATCTAACCCACAGAATGACCTCTGGATGAAGACTGGTAGAACTACACTTCTTCTCTTCACTTACTCAACTATTCAACTGAACTCTCCTGAGAGTTTTCAAACCAAGCTTAAGCAGGAAGCAATCCCAGTCTGGACAGGACAAAAATATAAACAAAAGCACAAGAATCAGGACAGCTACATGTAGTAATGGTTTCTTCCTTGATGGGCAACAACGTGTCATTTTTTCTGTCTCTGTCCTGAGCTACTTACCAATAGGCCTTCAGAGTTCCAAGTCTTTCAGGAGCAGCCACACCCCAGTGCCCAGGCAAATTATGATGTGGAACAAGAAGAGTAAACAGGTATCCATTCCCCAAAAACGGCAGAGCTTGGAATCGAGTCTCTACAGTAGACTGACCTGGGGCTCAGCTGCCCTTTCATAATTACTGAACTCTCTCATTATGCTCTATGAGGAAGATCAATCCCTTTTCACTTGGACCTTCCTTTGATAATGAATTTCTAGACCCTAAATTTCTACCCCTAATTTATCTTCCTCCCCGATATATTTCTCTATTACTGGATTGAGGTTCTGATTTGTTTTCTGTGCTGGTTATTCTCCATTTGAACCCTATTAAGATCCATATTTTGCTCTACTGTATGTTCCAGGAGGCTGACTCCGTAAGGATTGCATCACAAAGGTTCTTCTCCTCTGGTTTCCAGTTGAGCCAATGAATGCTACCAGCAGATAAGAGGATGAGGGGAGAAAAAGGTGAGATATTTCCTCTCTATTTCCTCCTTGCTTCAGTGTTTTATATCTGGTTGCATTCCTCTACAAGTACAGCTCTAGCTTCTCCTCCAGAACTCAAGTTCTTACTTGGCTCTGTTAACACTACTTCCTCCCTTTGATCACTAAATCATATGGGTGATAACACCCTCCTGCTGATGCTGATCAAAAAGAACCACATCAGTCATTGTTTGTACCCTTAATCCTGCCTACACCTCAGTAAGTAGCCCCGTCCTTAAAGTCTCATTTAAACCATCTTAGGTAAACAGGTGTTTCCTTCTAGGGCCCTGGCACTATAATCCTCATAATAGACATCTGAAGTTTTGGTGGGTCTGAATTCACACTCCACCCCACAGATTGCTTAATAAAAGCAGCCTAACTTTCATTTCAGGTGTCTACTCTCACCCCACAGAGCCCACATGTTTTGGGGTAAACTTACTCCACCCCTGACTCAGGATGAAGCATGAGGCTCAGGTCCATGCTTACCAATATAAACTAGCTCACCACAAATAAATGGCTAGGGACAGACACATGACTTAAGTCAAACTGGACTTAAGTCCGGAGCTTCCATATGAACTAGCCAAGAAAGACAGGCTTCCTTCTACCAGATAGGACTGTACTGAGGATATGGTATTTAAAATCCTTCAAACTGAAGGTACCAGGGGAACACTGTGCAGATGAGGATGACCTGGGAAAGGCAGAGCACAGAGAACGACAAAGAAGCCAGGTCCTCAGCGACATCATTTGAGCAGCTGGATCAAGTTTGTTTCACAATTACTCCATATGGATTTCTCAGTTAGATGAGCCAACAAGGACCATTTATGCTTCAGCAACTTTGAGTTGGGTATTCAACCACTTACAGAAAAAAGAATCCAAAAGGATACAGCAGAATCCTAAGCCCCCAGTCTAGTAATTTGCCAGTTCTATCTCAATCCCCCCGTGAAGGCTAGGGACTTCCTATACATAGAAAGATGCCCCAGTGGTCAGTCAGCAGCCCGTCTATACTTCTTTGCCTGCATCTTCCAACTGTTGGACACCCCACTATACCACCTCAGATCCCAAAGCTACACATCTGCATGAATCACAAATGAAGATGGCCAAAGTCCCTAGACAGCATGCCTAGCTGGACCTGTCCTGACATCTCTCACAAGGCAGTATCAATGTCTCTTCCCACATCTATCCTACTTACTAAAAATAAATCATTCCTGCTAATATATACTAAGATAAACAACGATGTGTTTCCTGAGCTATTATGTCCCTGTCCTCCACACTTGCTAACCGTTACCTCTTGGATGCTATTGCGTATCAGATCCCAAACATACTTTCAACCCGTTACTCATCTAACCCTCTCCCAAGATAGGAGCCATGGTATTCACTGCCTCATTTTCTGCACACACCCCACATCAGACTGACATGTACGGGGCAAACTTCTTCCCTATACCTATGTCTCCACAAAATTCCAGAGTTTACCATAGGTTTGTCACTCTCACCAACCTGTCTTGCCAATGTGCCGCAATACATTCTGCTCTAAGTTTTTCCACAAACCATATGGACATGTATAAGTTTTTTCATTCTATCAAAATATTTTTAATAATAATTGTGTATAATGTCCTGCACTGGACTCTATGGGTTGTATATAAAGATAAATAAAATTGAGTCAAGAAATTGCCCTCAACTAATGAATCATTGAACATTACATCAAAAACTAATGATGTATTATATGTTGGCTAACTGAATTTAAATTTTTAAAAATGAAGGAAAAAAAAAAAAGAAATCGCCCTCAAGAAATGTTTAGGCTAGCAGAAGAAATAAGAAAAACCCACATAAAAAAACTCTTAGTTTAAAAATGATGTGTGCCTAATAGAGAATTCCAAACAACAAGAAGTAACTTCTAACTAGACATATCAGTACAGGGAAGTGAGAGGGAAGGCATTAACAATTATAGAATGTCTACTACAAGTCAGACACTCTGGGGGACTTAATTTGTACAGCTCTCATCTGATATATTCAACAGCCTACTCAATATCTGCATTTGCTCCCTCCCCCAAAACTGTACAGAAATCAGGCAATACTTATAAAAAATAAGATCACATGACTCCTTGCCTCAAAATTTTCCAATGACTCCCCACCTCATTTAGAGACAAAGTCTTTACAAAAATTGACCTAAAAGACCCTGCATGATCTGGCCTTGCTCTCTCTGCCCTCATTTCATTCTGAAATAGCCAACTGGTCTATTTATCATTCTTGGAACATGCCATTCACCCACTCATATCAGAGACTTCACACCTATAGCTTCTTCTGCCTGGAATTGTCTTTCTTCAAATATACCTAGGCTCTTTTTGGTCCCTGATCACATCCTGTCTTCTCAATAAGCCCTTTTCAAACTAGCCTATTTAAAATTGAAACCTCACTCTTCCTTCACTTTCTGCACCCTCTACCCTGCCTCTCTGCACCACTTCTCATACTACGTATTTTGTTTTTTATTTATTTACCTGTGTATCCCCAGAATGTAAATTCTATGAGGACAGCATTTTTATCTGTTTTTATCACTGATATATGCTATTACTACTTGAATATTTATCAAATATCAGAATTATATACCATTTAAAATTTAAAACAATCCTGAGATTTGGGTATTGTTCATATTTGGCAGATGATGAGATGGAGGATCAGACTGACTATGGTACTTTTCTCAGTATTAGAGAGTTATCAAATTGTACCACCATAATCTAGATCAATCCGTTAGACAATAAGGTGCACATGCCTAAGAAAAATATCAAGGACTGGAAAACCAGGCTTTATAAGATGAGTAGGATTTAACCAAAAGTATATTTGAGGGCCACAGGAGTAAAAAAAACAGGAGAAGAGAAGAGAAGAGGGAAGGGAAGGGAAGGGAAGGGAAGAGGGAAAGGAAGAGAAAAGAAAGAAAAGAAAAGGGAAAAGAAAAGGAAAAGAAAGGAAAAGAAGGAAAAAGAAAAGAACATGAGTAAAGGTATGGAGCCACAAAAGCTGGGGTATGTATATAAAATAATATGCACACAGATGTAAACTTAGATGAGGATGGCATGGGCATGACTAGAATGTGACACTGAAGAGTGGAGGGAAATGGATAAAATGAGGTGAATTCCTATGGTTCAGTAATGAATCCTTTTCTTTTTTCCCCTTTAGCAAAGTGGGGCAGTTGGTAAAAATAAAGCTACATAAAGATACTAAAGGCTGTTTTCTGCCCAGGCTGAAGACGAAACTCAAATTCGTATTTTTCAGCAACCCCTTCCAAACACTCCTTACAAAGGCAGACAAATTTGAAGATGAAATGAGGAGTGAAGACTTCATACAGATTTCAGTTCGACATGTTATCCCACATTAGTATAAATAATCAAAAGTTAGCTGGTATCCTGAAGGTACCAAAAGGTATCCTGAATCCTAATTAGGAAATTCACCCCAAATATACATTTTCAAAAATAATTCTAGACACCATGTTAAGAAGGTATGTAGATGTGATAGACCTAATCTATCATTTAAATGTCATATGCTCTGGCTTCTTGAGGGTAAATAAAAGATTCATAATTAGAAATATAACTATGTAAATAACACAGTGATTGAAGTCTTGGGGCATGGTAGTGATGCGGAAGAAAAGAACCATAGAATCACAGAGTTATAGAGCTAGTAGCACTCTTAGAGGTCACTACCAACTTCTTTGCTTTGCAGGTAAAGAATTTCAGCCTAAAGAAGTGGAGCATTTAAGTTCATAAAGTTCATGTGTGCTGGAGTCTGAACCAGAGCTGTCTCAGACTCTCCGTTCACTGTCCTTTCTGCCACATCAGGAATCTCCCTCTTATAAAGTTTCAGATATAAAGCAACAGTTCTGTGTATAAAATGCCCTAATGCTGCTTAATGGAGCACCCTTGAGAGAATCTTTACGTAAATATCTGGGAACTGACGGTCACTGGGTCAATTTCCAGTTAATATAGAGACTTTATTCATTGAACATTTACTGAAATGGTTTTTATGCTAATAGAGTTTGTTTTACCACAGATTTTCATAAAAGCATCATCAGGCAATTTGAAATAATTGAAGCATTCTTACAATAGAAGAATCCTCAAACCTGTTGTAAAATACAATCAAAAGGAGATCTGACATTCGTGATGATATCTGTACAATTCTGGACTCACATATTTCACTCCCTTCAAAGCACTTGCCTTCTCAAGGAGGCACATTGTCTTACAGACACTCCCATAATGTCTGCATTCCAACATGAGCTTGACCTCAACCAGCCTCACGCTAGCTCTTGAAATTCTGTATTACTACTTCCTCCAAATGTACTGATTTTGTATATGTACATGAAATTTTAAACCTCTATAATCACAAATACTCTAATTTTACCCTCATTTGAGAGGTAGGCAGATAAACATAAGTAAAAGAAACCTAAAAGCTGTTTTAAGTCAATGTTCAAAATATAGATATTTGAATAAATCTCAAATTTATAAAAGTCTTTGTTAAAACAAAAAATTGAAAAAATGTGCAAATAGATAATCAAAAGTTTTAAAAATTAGCAATATTTCTCATAAGGCATTGGATATCTTTGTGGAAATAAGTACTTTTAAGGTTTAGTGTCCTTTGTTCAATTATCTCTGAGATCAATTTATCTTCTCAAAAGTTTGATTTTGTTTAGCATTATTATTTTCCTTACTTTCACAATTTAGGAATCCTAGTGAAATAACCAAAGCATGAAATAGCCATAAACAATCTTATGTGACAATCTACCATGAAATTTCAATGGAATTACTGCAAATAAAAAAATAAAGATGTCAATATAGCACCACAGCATGAAGCAGCACATGTAAGCATTAGTTAAAAAAAAGAGAGAGAGAGAGACAGAGAGAGAAAGATGCATTCATTCAGTTGAGTTACTGCCACTCTACAACTGAATGAAACAGAGCGAAAGATGAATGCCCAAAACAATCCACCAAATTAAGTGAAATGGAATGAGAAGCACTTTAATTGGATAAAATTTAAGAGCTGTATTACAAATGCCACATAAATAAATAGCTCTAAATAATGTGTTTTTCCAGTTAAATAATGACTTTAATAAAACAGATGAAAATGTAGGCTGTGTTGTTTTTTTCTGCCTGTCAGAATCTCATTAGCATTTCAATTTAAATTCTACAAGTGCACTCAAATCTCTCATTTGTACATCTGGCATAACTCAAAACACTGCCTTATTTGTTAAAAAAAAATGTAAGGCAAATGAGCCGATTCACAATATTTTGCAGTGGTATTTTAATGGGTGAAAACAATGTTGTTATTTCAATGTTGCATAACAGCAGGAGTCTCCATGTGAAGAAACTGAAAAGATTTAGATAATACTTTCGAAGAAAATTTATTTTTATAAGAAAAAGCATGGAATTAAGTGTTATGCTATTATGAACTATTCTGTATATGGTTAACATATGAAACATACTCAGTTGTCTTCATAGCAAGCTTAGAGAGGATATCTCAAACAATTAATGAAACTATAATTACAGGTAAATATGACCTTACTTCAAAGTTCTTTGACTGTAACAAAGGTTTTCTAATATATATTGTAAGCACCTAAAATTAAAAAGAAAAATGCAGGGGAAAATTCTTTAAACTACTTGTGTTTATCAAAGGCTCTAAAACAATAGTGTATATAAGAATCACATAAAGAGGGGTGCCTGGGTGGCTTAGTCAGTTAAGCGACCGACCCTTGGTTTCAGCTCAGGTCATGGTCTCATGGGGCATGATCTCATGGGTCTTGAGTTCAAGCCTAGCGACAAGCTCTGTGCTCAGTGAGGAGTCAGCTTGGGGATTCTATCCCTCTGCCCTTCCCCCCATTCATGTGCACATGTGTGCAAGTACTCATGTGTGCTCTAAAATATTTCTTTAAAAAAGAATCACATAAAGGTACTTTTAAATGTATATTCCCAGAGTTAGCCCCAGAAATTCTGATGCATTGATGGTGAGCAAAAATAAGAGTTTTTAACACATATCACAAGTGATATTGAAGCAAGTGGTCTAGGTACCACAATTTGAGAAACATTAACCTGCAGGATAAAGTTCATTTCCTTTAGACTGATAATTAAAATCTTTCATAATCTGGTTTTATTCTACCTTTTAAGCTTACTCCATAAAATGAGCTACCCGATTTGATTAATTACCACCATCTTAGCTTAGTGCTAAGCTAAGTACCAAAGTCTGGACCTGAACTTCCTAAATCTTTTATATCACAATATGGGTACAGACCAGCTGAAAGCCAGTTCATGGAATCTGGAAAATAGATAAAGGGTATCTGCCTTAATTCAGTCCTCAGAATCAGAGAGCTCCTAACTGAAGTGTCCCAAAGGTGGAAAGGAGCACCGGGAAACAGAGTGAATGCTTTAAGACTACTTGGTCCCCACAAAGTTCACTTGAATCCACTTACAACAAGGATTGCATTTGAAAAAAGAATTTGGATATAAAAGTAAGCTGTCTTTATGTTACATTTAACAAAATTTAGTTAAAATTGTAACTGATAATTTTTAGATCAAAGAATAAACTAGTTAAAGGTTTTTTTTTATTTTTCTAAAATTATTTCATGATAACGTGATATAACATCTGTCAATTCACATTTAACACCTAAAAGACAGTAATAAATATCATCTAAGAGAAATATTCCAGGGCTTTATCAGTTTTCCAAACGACCTCTTAATCCTTTGCAATTCCAGTCTCTATTGAAGCATTAGATCATAACCTTTGCCAATTTTCTGTTTTAATTGTAAACTGCCAAATCCTCCTTTATCAGTGGCTTTACATGTGATTCAATAGATTCTCTAGTATCATTTAAGCCAACTTCATGAAATCTCTCTCTTCATCAAAATTTTCTATTTTTTATAGTCAATTTACATTGTATTCTTTAAGGTCTGAAATAGTTTTTTTAAAAAAAAAAGTCAGTTAAAAAGCACAGACACATTTACCACATCTTTTGATCACTAAGAATGGCAAAAATTTTGATGGGATAGGGAAAAGTAAGAAATTGTGTTATATTACCCTGAGTGAAGACTAATTTATATATGTCTACTTGACTAGGGAATGTTTTCATGCCATGCTTACTTTAATTCCCCATAGAACCTGGGAAGATGTGGGTTATAAATAATCTGGTCACAACCCGTATGGAAATCCAATAAAGCAGTCAGCATTGAAAACATCTGTCAGAATATAGCTAGCATGGGGCGCCTGGGTGGCACAGCGATTAAGCATCTGCCTTCGGCTCAGGGCGTGATCCCGGTGTTATGGGATTGAGCCCCGCATCAGGCTCTTCCGCTATGAGCCTGCCTCTTCATCTCCCACTCCCCCTGCTTGTGTTCCCTCTCTCGCTGGCTGTCTCTATCTCTGTCGAATAAATAAATAAAATCTTTTAAAAAAAAAAAAAGAGAATATAGCTAGCAAGCCCCACTAGGATGGGCATCAGAAAGATCAGAAACAGAGCTATATACCCTGGGGGAGAAAGCCTGGTAAAGGCAGGGTGTGTCACTGTGTGCTGGGCTTGTCAATGAGGTGGGAGACACTCCGGTACCAAGTCAGCTAAGTCAGGCAGTTACGAAAAAAATCTTGAAAAAATGCAATCAGTTTCAAACTCTAGTATATATATGTTATAGCATAATGAACATTTACTATGTAGGTGCAAAGGAGTTTTATATACATTTTCTCATTAAATCTTCACAAAAGCCCTATGAGGAAAGCAACAGTATCATCATTTACAAAAGTCACTGAAGCTTAAAAATGCTAGTTTACCTGAGTACTTAGCGCTAGCAAGCACCTGAGTTGGAATTTGAACCCAGGGATTCTGACCTTAAAATCGATCCTTTGAATAATTATGCTGCAGAGCTTTGTATTTTAAATTGTTTTAATTTTTTATTTTCATAATTTTACAAATTAAAGAAACACATCTATATACATATATGTATTTGCTTTAATGACATTATTAATATTTCTATCCCCAGCACCTAGCAGTGTCTTCTACACAGTACACATTCAATAAATACTGCTTGAATTAAATTGTTGGTCATATCCAAAATTAAATTAATGTTTCATCCAAGAGCAGATGCATAGCAAACAATTATACCACTCCTTTAGGGTTAAGTTTGACTTTATTTCCAGGAACAGACTGAGGAGAAATGAGCCACTTCCTAGTTACACAGAATTCTTCTGAAGAATATGAAAGGAGGGTATTTTAATATCTGAGAGTGGTTGAGAACATGTAAAAAACTTACAAAGAATGAACTGCTTCTTTTCCAGATTAAGGTAGCTATTTTATGAAGGAGGTAAAATGCTATGTCCCATCCCTGCACAACAAGGCATTCAATTCACTCAGCAAGCTATTATTGAGCATCTACTATGTGTCCCACAGTTACAAACACTGCATATAGATACATAAGATACCTACACTCATGGAATTGATACCCTAATGAGATGCAATAAATAGTGAATAACAGCAAAAATAAACAAGTGGGACTATCAAACTTAACAGATTTTGCACAGAAAAGGAAATCATCAACAAAATGAAAAATCAACCTTTTCATGGAATGAGAGAAAAATTTGCAAGCATATATAAGGGGTTAACATCCAAAATATACAAGAAACTCATACAACAGAAAAACAAACAACAAACAAACAAACAAAAAAACCCACCAAAACCTAATTATAAAATGGGCAAGGGACCTGAATTATACAAGATGATTTGATGTATGTGTACACTGTGAAAGGAGTCCCACCACTGAGTTAATTAACACGCTCATAACCTCACATGTTAACCTTTTTGTGTGTGAGAACTCTTAAACTCTTAGTCTACTCTTAGAAAATTTTGATAATACAGTATTATCAACTATAATCACCAATTATATATTAGAACCTCAGATCTTATTTATCTTATTACTGAAAGTTTATACCTTTTACCAGATTCTCCCAATTTTTTAACCCACCAATGGCAACCTCCATTCCACTCTCTGTTTCTATCCGTTTGACTTTTTTTTTTTCCCCTTCTTTAGAGTCCCCATATAAGTGACCCTATGCAGTATTTGTCTTTCTCTGTCTGGCTTATTTCACTTAACACAATCGCCTCCAGGTTGATCCATGGTGTCACAAATGGCAGAATTCCCTTCTTTTTTAAAGCGGAATAATATTCCATTTATAAATTATATATCTTCTTTATATACTCCCACATATATAAAATATAAATATATTTTATCTCATTTATCATATATTTACATTTTATCCCATTTTATATATAATATATAACACATTTTCTTCATCCATTCATCCATCAATAAATAGTTAGGTTGGGGTGTCTGGGTGGCTCAGTCAGTTGTCTGACTCTTGATTTCAGCTCAGGTCATTATCTCAGGACCCTGAGATCAAGCCCTATGTTGGGCTCCTCGCTTGGAACAGAGTTGGCTTGGATTTCTCCCCCTTCTTCCTCTGCCCCTCCCCACCCACTCAAGCTCACATGTGTGCTCTCAAATAAAATCTTTTCAAAAAATTAAAAAATAAACACTTAGGTTGTTTGGCTATTGTGACAATTTCATTTCTCAATTATACCTCAACAAACCTGAAAAGAAGGATATTCTAAAGACACTCTTAAAAAAAAATTTTTTTTTGAATAGACATTTCTCCAAAGAAGATATACCAATAGCTAGTAAGCACATGAAAAGATGCTTATCATCATCCTTAGTCATTTGGGAAATACCACTTAAAACTACAATAACATACCACTTCACTAGGAGGGTTTTAATTTTTAATAAAAATGCAAAATTATAAGTGTTGGCAAGGATGTAGAAAAAGCGGACCCTTCATACACTGCTGGCGGGAATGTAAAATTTTGTAACTACAGTGGAAAACAGGTTGGACATTCCTCACAAAGTTAAACAAAGAGTTACCATACAACACAGCAATTCCACTCCTCTGTTTTCTCTAATTTTTGTTAATTTGTTTTGTTAATAAATTTGTTATTCTGTCACTTCTTGACTATATTATTACCAAAGTAGAATAAAGATGAGGAAAGTTTTTACTAAGTACTGATTTTTTGCTTTCTTCATGAGCTACAATTCACATACCACAAAATTCACCCTTTTAACATGTACATTTTAGTGGTTTAGAGTATATTCATAAAGTTGTATAACTTCATCACTTCCAGAACCAAGAGAATCAAAAACATGTATTCACACAAAAACTTGCACATAAACGGTCATAGAAGAATTATTCATAATAGCCAATAAGTGGAGATAACCAAAACATCAATCAACTGATGAATCAATAAACAATTTGGGTATACGTATACAGTAGAATATTATTTGGCCATAAAAAGAAATAAAGGAGATGGGAAATGAGTAAAGGTGGTCAAAAAGTACAAACTTCTAGTTACACTATAAAGTTCTGGGGATATAATGAACAGCACAGTGACTGTAGTTAACAATACTATATTGCATACTTGAAAGTTGCAAGAGAATAGATCTTAAAAGTCCTCACCACAAGTAAAAAAACTTGTAATTTTGTAGGGTGACAGATGTTAGCTAAACTTACATGACAATCATTTCACAATACATACACATAGCAAATTATTATGTTGTGTGCCTTAAACTAATACAGAATTATCACTTATATCTCAATAAAACTGGGGGGGGAAATAAAGTATGGATACATGCTACAATGTGGATGAACCCTGAAAACATTAATGCTAAACAAAAGAAGCTAGACACAAAAGACTGCACACTGTATAATTCTATTGATGTGAAATGTTCAGAATAAGCATATCCATGGAGACAGAGAGTAGATCAGTGGTTGCTAAGAGCTGGGAAATGAGGAATGGGAAGGTACAGGTAAAAGGTGCAGGATTTCTTTTCAGGTGATAAAAGTGTTCTGGAATTATACAGGTAATCATTGTACAATATGGTGAATATACTAAAAACTACTAAAATGTATACTTTAAAACAGTAAATTTGTGAGTCGGTAAATTATATGGCAATTTTTAAAAATATGAAGAAAAGCAAAGTAATCAGAACCTAACAAAAAGTTTCTTCATCATTTTCTTTACCTTAATAATCACATAGTCAAGAAATGGCAAAATAACCAATTAAAGAAATCAATTGACAGAATTTTAGAATGAAAGAGAAAGATAATCTTTCTCTATAAATTTTCAGATGGAAAATATGTGATTCACCTAAGCCAAAATATGGTTAACACAATATCCATTCCAAATTACTAGTCTGTTTTACAGTACATATATGAAATAATTTTAACATAACATTGGCCACTTGATTTACGCTGCAAATTCTATGCATAATCTCTAATATTCAAGCAATTTATCATTACTCCTTTAAGAAGCAGCAGAAATTAAAATGGCACTTCTACTCTGTTACTAACCTCCACATTCATATGAAAGCCAGTAAAATTTTAAGCCAGCATAAACAAGAAAATAATAAACAAAGGGAAATAATGAAATATTAATTACTTCAACATTTACTTTTCTGTGGCAGTTTTATTGCTTCATAATTATTCTTAGACTGAAAAGAGATAATCAAGAGCCTGAACAATACCTCAGGCAATTTTAATAACCTGTATACATTATATACTTATATTAATTTAATGTTTATATAATATATATACACTTATAATACTTAAATATTAAACATACTTATTTCTTAAAACTGCAACAAAGAAACAAAAGGAGATGAAAACCTCAGCAGTTGTAAGCTTTATCATACCAGTGAGTACTATATTTCAGTTTAACCAAGTGGCCAGTTTGGGAATCATAGCCCAATGCTCTCAAAATAGTATATCAGCGAGAGTAAACCTGGAATGTATCCAAAAACATTTCCATAATGAACCAGAAATTTGTCTTCCAAAACATGCTCTCTGCATTAAACCTGTGGGGGTCATATGTTCTGATTCAAGTGGTAAGAATTCAGTTACAATAAGTAGTCATTCTCCATCTTTGTTTTTTCCTTACTAGGACTACTGCTTACCTGTCCTGTAATACTCAGTAATAGTCTAAAAAAGCAGACATTAAATTTCTAATTTGATTCATAGAGACAGAAACCAAAATAGTGTCTTCCAACCACATCTGACCAGAAGGGCTGGTGACAACTCCTGGAAGCAGTATAGCCCAGCAGTGCTCAAGGTGAGAGGCAGGCAGGCAAAGCTGATCACCTCCAGAGCAAAGCCAGTACCAGGCATGGCGCATTCCCATGGTATACACAGGCTGGGTAGTTAACTCATAGCCAAGGCAAAGGGTAGCTCCCAGCCTCCAACTAGAACCTATTCGGGAAATTGAGAGTAGCTAGAGCAGGATAGGGAGATGCCTCTCAGGTAAGGGAGCTGTTAAATAGTCCCACCTGCTGTGAAGAGTGTCTTTTGACTCTGTATAACCAGAAGGGATGGTGACAACTCTTGGAAGTTATGGGGCATAGTGGCACTTGAGCCAGAGGTGGATAGGCAGAGCTAATAGTTGGCAGAGCAAAGACAATGAGCCAGTTCAGTCAGGGAACTTGGAGTGTGAGTTAGTTTAAGTTAAGACAACAGTTTTACCAGCTTTAGAGCTGCTTCTCCCACTGCGCCTGGGCAGGTGGTAGTCCTGCTCATCACTCAATACAGACTTCAGCCTGTCAACCCAACCAGAGCTCCTGGTAAGCTGCATAGCCATTCAACAGCCCTATATACAGCAGCATTTACAGTTCGTTATCACCAGACCTGCCTTATAAGAAATGCTAACTGCAGTTCTTTGAAGTAGAACTCTAAAATGGAAGTTAAAGAATGCTAATTAACATCATAAAAACATTAAAAGGTAGTGTAAATCTCACTGGTAATGGTAAATATATAGTCATAGTTAGATTCTGCAATATGGTAATAGTGGTGCATAATTCACTTACAACTCTAGTTTAAAAAGCTAAAAAAAAAAAAAAGTAACCATAACTATCATAATCTGGTATTAGTTACACAACATAAACAACATGTAAATTGTAACAGTCACAACCTAAAACGTAAGGAAGAGGAGAAGTAAAACTGTAAAGTTTATTAATTCTATCAAAAGTATCAGTTTAAAGTAGGGTATAATAACTTTAAGATATTTTATAAAAGCCTCATGGTAATGACAAGGGAAAATCCTATACTAATTATACAAAAGAACATAAGTCAAAGCACACTGATACCAAAACACACACACACAAGATAGTAGGATAAAAAAACAAGGAACAATATATCTATAAAACAACAACAACAAAAATTAACAAAATAGCAAGAGTAACTTCTTAGCTATCAAAAATTACATAAAATGTAAATGGATTAAATTCTCCCCAAAAAAGACATAGATGACATAATGGATAAGAAAAATAAGATAGCACAATATGCCATCTAAAAGAGAATCACTTTAGGCTTAAAGACATACATAGACTGACAGTGAAGGGACATAAAAAGACATTTCAAGCAAATGGTAACCAAAAAAAGCAGGGATAGCTATACTTAAGTCAGACAAAATGGACTTTAAACTAAAAATGGTAAAAGGAGACAAAGAAGGCCATAACATAATGATTAAAGGGTCAGTATATCAAGAAGATATAACAATTGTAAATACTTACGTGACCAATATTGGAGCACCTAAATATATAAAGCAAAACAGAAATAAAAGAAGAAATAAACAGTAATACAGTAACAGTTAACACCTCATTGTTAACAATGGATAAATCATCCAGGGAATGAATCAGGAAACAGTGAATTTGAACACCACGATAGGCCAAATGAACCTAACAGATATTCACAAAACATTCTATCCAACAAGAGAATAGACATTCTTCTCAAGAACACATGGAACATTTATTAGGACAGACCATATGTTAGCCCACAAAATAAGTCTCAGTAAATTCAGGAAGACTGAAATCATTACAAGTATCTCTCACCACAATGGCATGAAACCAGAACTAAAAAACAAGGAAAAATACAAAATTCACAACCATGTGGAAATCAAACAACACTCTCCCGTGCAATCAATAAATCAAAGAAGAAATTAAAGAGGAAACATAAACGTTTTTTGAGACAAACAAAAATGGAAACCAAACATACCGGAATTTGTGGGATGCAGCAAAAGCGGCTAAGAAGAAAGTTCATAGCAATAAACACCTACAAGAAACAGGCAAGAAACATCCCAAATAAACAACCTAACTCTACATTGTATGGAACCAGGAAAAGAAGAACGGAGCCCAACATTAGCAGAAGAAAGGAAATAACAGAGATTAGATCAGAAATAAATGAAATTGAGAAGAGAAAAACTATAGAAAATGTCACCCAAACTAAGAGTTGAGTCTTTGAAAAGTTAAATAAAATTGACAAACTCTTAGACTAATCAAGGAAAAAAAAAGGACCTGAATTAACAAAATTATAAATGGCAAAAAAGATATTACAAAGGATAAGAGGCTACTATGAACAACTATATATCAACAAACTGGACAATCTAAAAGAAATGGAAAAATTCTTAGAAACCTACAGCTCACCAAGACTGAATCAGGAAGAAACTGAAAATCTGAATAGACTAATACTAGTGAAGAGATTGAATCAGTAATCAAAAATCTCCCGAAAAAGTAAAGTGAGGACAAGATGGCTTCACTGGTGAATTATAACAAACATTTAAAGAAGAATTAACAACTATCCTCAAACTGTTCAAGAAAGTTGAACAGGAGGGAATATTTCCAAATTCATTTTTTAAGTCTAACATTATCCTGATACCAAAACTAACAGAAAAGAAAACTATAAGCCAACATCTCTGATGAATATAGATATAAAAATTCTCAATAAAATACTAGCAAACCAAATTCAGGAACACATTAAAAGGATCGTTTGTGGGGCACCTGGACAGCTCAGCCAATAAAACGTGCAACTCTTGATCTCGGGGTCATAAGTTCAAGTCCCACATTGGACATATAACTTACTTATAAAAATAAAAAAAAAGGATCATTTGCCATGATCAAGTGGGATTTATTTCAGGGATACAAGGATGGTTCAACTTATGCAAACCAGTCAATGTAATATATCACATTAACAGAATGAAAGAATCATATGTTCATCTCAATAGATGCAGAAAAAGCATTTGACAAAATTCAACATTCATTCATGATAAAAACTCTTAAATTGTCATAGAATGAACATATCTCAATAATAAAAGCCATATGTGGCATGCCCCAAACTAACATATTCAATGGTGAAAGGTTGAAAAGATTTTCCTCTAAGATCAGGAACAAGACAAGAGTGCCCCAACCTCATAACTCCTATTCAACACAGTACTAGAAGTTCTAACTAGAGCAGTCAGGTAAGAAAAACAAATAGTATCAAAATTGGGAAGGAAAAAATAAAATGGTCTCTATTTACAGATGACATGATTTTATATATACAAATCCTAAAAACTCAAACAAACAACTGTTAGATCTAATCAGTGAATTCAGTAACGTTGCAGAATACAAAATTAAAAACAGAATTTGAAGACAGTTCAGTCAGAAATAGAAACCAGTCATGCTAAGCACAGCAAAGTGCAATGGATGAACTCAGACTCAAGCCAAACAACATGAGAAGGCATATAAGGTCAAGCTACATAATCTATTTCTCAATTTCTTCATATACAAATGTAAATAATACTAATGCCTAATTGGTCACTATAAGGATCATTGTAAAGCCCTTCAAACAGTGTCTAATACACAATAGGTGCTATATATGTAGTTACAATTCCAGATGAGGAAAAAAATACATTTCTGACATGTTCAATATATACTAAATTAGGCATGGTTTTGGAAGTACAGTTGACCCTTCCACATGGTTTTGAATTGCACAGTTCCACCTATTTTTGAAAAATACAGTATAGTACTGCAAATGTATTTTCTCTTCTTTATTGGTTTTTCTAACATTTTTCTTTTCTCTAGCTTACTTTGTGGTAAGAATATAATATATATAATACATATAACATAGAAAATATGTGTCAGTCAACTATTGATGTTATTGGTAAGGCTTCCAGTCAACAGTAGGAAATTAGTATTAAAGTTTTTGGGGGAATCAAAAGTTATATGCATATTTTTGAATGCGTTAGGGGATCAACACCCCTAACCTTCACATTGTTCAAGGGTCAACTGTACAAAGGAAAGTAACTGCTCCACCAAGAATGGGACAAACAAAATGGAAGAAGAGTTTGAGTCTAAGAGATTTAGATAGAACAAAGGACTTCTTAAACTTGAATGTTGTTAATTGTTGGAATATGTGGTACAAGAAGACTATCTTTCATATAGGTATTTAAAACAGAGTAGATCCCTATCTATTCAGAATGATTTAAGTAAGATCCTGCCAAAATAGCAGAAATGGGATTCTAGAGACCATTATGGGTTTCAAGTATTAAAACCCATAAAAATAGAAATAAGAAAATGTTTAGGAAATTCAAATGCAGATTTTCTTTCCTAAAAAAGACTCTGTAGCCCTACTGGTTTTTTGTTTTGTTTTTTGTTTTTGTTTTGTTTTGTTCTGGTTTGGTTTTTTTGCAGCACCACTGTCAACCAGTCTTGAAGTTTCTCTCCATTTATGAGTTACTGGGCACTGCCCTCATCCTCAGCCAGGTCAAATCAGAGCTTCATAAGCCACAGTCTGACATCTGTTAATGATCTCTAGGGGAACCCAAAAAGAGGTGATGGCAGGGATAGTACTTAACTTCCTTCCCTCCTGTATGTACAAGCCACTCTCTCATCCAGAGGTAGAAGTCATTCCTTAATGACTTTTGTTTTGGTTGGCCTATGACCACTTTGACATGGAACATGAAAGAAGGGATGTTTGGGGATTTCTGAGTCTAGATGTTAAGACTATATTGTAGCTTCTGCTCTTCATTCTTGGAGTCCAGAGCCATTATGTAAGAAATACAGACCACCTTGTTGGGGAGAGAAGAAATCACTGCAGAAGCCCTTCAAGACTGCAGGAAGAAGAGGCCTAGCCTCTTCTCTACATCAAAGTCAAGCCTCCAAAATATCCCAGCCTAGTAGTCCTCTGATGACAATCATAAAAAAAGAAAATGCCCAGCTGGGTCAAACAACCACAAAAGGGAGGAAAAATGGTTATTGTTGATTTTTTAATATTTTAAATTTTGAAAGAATTTTAGATTTACAGTATTTCAAAATTAATACAGAGAGCTCATGTATCCTTCATACTCACCTTCCCCTAATGTTAACAACTTACATAACCATAGTACAACTATCCAATCCAGGAAATTAACATTGGTACAATATTATTGACTAAACTACAGACCTTATTAAAATTTCAACAGTTTTCTTCCTAATGTCCTTTTCCTATTCTAGTATTCAATATGGGATCCCATACTGCATCTCCTTCGTTTCCTTCAAACTATGACTATTCCACAGTTTGTCTTTATGAACTTGACATTTTTTTTGTAACAACTAGTCTTTTATTTTATAGAATATCTTTTCATTTTGGCTTGTTGATGTTTTTTCAAGATTAAATTGACATAATATTTTTGGCAAGATTACACAAAACTAATATTGTATCCTTCTCACCGTATCACAGCAGGGGTACATGACATTGGTACATGTCTTTTTGCTGATTGTATTAACTTTAATCACTTGGTTAAGGTGATTACTAGGTTGGGGTGCCTGGGTGGCTCAGTGGGGCGCCTGGGTGGCTCAGTCATTTAAACGACTGGCTTCGGCTCAGGTCATGATCCCGGAGTCACTGGATCAAGTCCCGCATCGGGCTCCCTGCTCAGTGGGGAGTCTGCTTCTCCCTCTGACCCTCCACTCTCTCATGCTCTCTCTCTCCCTCTCAAATAAATAAATAAAATCTTTAAAAAAAAAAAAAGGTGATTACTAGGTTTCTCCACAGTAACATTACTATTTTCTCCTCCATAATTGATAAATATCTCGGGACTTTGAGACTGCAAACATCTCATTTCTTCTCAAATTTTTGCCTACTGATTTTGCCCATTCTTTGGTGGATCTTGCCTGCAAGTTATTACTGTGTTATTGGTCTAAAGTGGTGTTATATTTCCTTCATTCCTTCCACATTAATTGGAATTCCTTGTAAGGAAAAGCTGTCCCTTCTTCATTTCTTCAATTATCTATGGAGATCAGTATGGATATTCAGTTTAACCTATGAGTTATACTCTGATACCATCATTATTTGTTTTGTTTCTCAAATTGCTCCAGCTTTGGGTATTAGGAACTCCTTCACATTGACTCTTGTGAATTCTTTTGACTATTCCCTATCCCACCACAAGTTCTGGGATCATATGTATTTTCTCTACTTCAGCCCTGGAATGTACCACTTCTCCTAAGAACTCTAGTTCCTTTCACTGAAGAATGGTATTTAAAAACCAAGATCTGTCAGGGCACCTGAGTGGCTCAGTCAGTTAAATGTCCAACTCTTGATTTTGGCTCAGGTCATGATCTCAGGGTCAAGAGATCAAACTCCACATCCAGCTCTGCACTAAGTGTGAAGCCTGCTTAAGATTCTCTCTCCCTCTTTCTCTGCCCCGCCCCACCCTTGCTCACACTCTCTCTCTAAAAAAATAAAAAATAAAAAACAAGATTTGTTATTAGGTATGCTCACTACTACTGAGGTGTCATTGCTCCAAGGCCCTGTCAGTGAACAGTTTTAAGAAGCTATATATGTATGTATACTGACCCATGCATATACACACATAGTTATTTCTATATGTGTGTAGATATAGATAGGTAAACATGTAGAAACAGAGACAGATATACATAACTAAGTTCATACCGAAAACTCTGATTTCAATTTATTACAAGTTTCATTATAGCCTTCCCCTTTCCTTATTTGTTACTTCCTTCTCTGATAGTAAGAAACCTGGTTCTTTTTATCTACAATACATTTACTCATTTGTTCAATCCTAAAACACTTACTGAATTTTAACCCATACCTCTGAAAAAAAAAAAAAAACCACTGAATGGTTAACCCATATCTCTGAAAAACCATACCTCATAAACAGGATGCAATATTCATATATTCTAGTCAAAATACGATTTGCCAAAGTTACTTAGATCAGTTCTTTTGGTTCCCATCATGTTCAATATGGTTATGTTATTCATCTGTGATAAAATTAGGTTCAATGGTAACAATGTGTATTCACTTGGGTAACCTTGCCCACAATTCTGGTAGATTTCAATGACTTCTTTTATTTGATATGTAAAACATTACTCTGATTCTAAGAGTCAAATTTATACAAAAAAAAAAAGATCTCACTTCTACCTACCACCGATAGACAACTAATTATTCAGATTGTGATTATCACTCCTGTATTTCTTTTGCACAAATGAACACAAATATATTTTTATATCTCCTTTCTTAATGACAGCACCCTATATATTTTTTTTAATTTTCTTGTAACAATATATACTATAAATAACTCCAAGTAAGTTCGTAGATACCTTCATCACAACTTTTTACAGTTGCATAATATTCTATGGAATTAATATGGGATATAGCATAATTTATTCAACCATTCTCTTATGTATGGACATTCAGGTTATTTTCAATATTTTATAATTACAGATAATGCTGTAGTAAATAACCTCATAAATATACATTTTCATATTTTTTGGAGGATATCATCATAGGTTCTTATGAGTAGAACCACTTGGTCAAAAAATAAATATGTAGTTTTGTTAGGTATTACCAAATTTCCTTTCAGAGGATTTTATTGGTTTGAATTCTTACTAGCAATATAAGAGAGTGACTGTTTCCCTTCAGCCTCCCTGACAAAATACCTTTTAAAATATTTTTTTTGTCACTGTAAAATGTGAGAAATGATATTTTAGTGCCATTTTAAGTTATATTTCTCCAATTTGAGTGAGTTTGAATGTTTTTTTCATACGTTTATCATATATTCATGTTTGCTTTTTTGTGAATTACTCATGTCTTTTTCCTACTTTTCTACAGAATGTTTGGGCTTTTTTTCCTCCATTTTTAGGAGTTCTTTGTATAAATGGAAAGATATCATACTTATGGATTCAAATAATTGATACTGTTAAAATGTCCATACTACGCAAAGCAATCTACAGATTCCAGGAAATCCCTACCAAAATATCAATAGTATTTTTCACAGAACTAGAACAAATAATCCTAAAACTTGTATGGATTCACAGAAAACCCTGAACAGCCAACACAATCTTCAGAAAGAAGAACAAGGCTGGAGGCATCACAATCCCAGATTTCAAGATATACTGCAAAGCTGTGGTACTCAAAATAGTATGGTGCAGCACAAAAATAGACAGATCAATGGAACAGGATAGAGCTCAGAAATAAACCCACGTTTATATGGCCAATTATTATACAACAAAGAAGGCAAGAATATACAATGGGGAAAAGACCCACTTCAATTAATGGGTGTTGGGAAAACTGGATATCTACATGCAAAAGAATTAAACTGAACTATCATCTTACACCATACACAAAAATAAAAATAAACAAATTCAAAAAGCAGTAAAGAACTAAATGTGAGATCTGATACTATACAACTCCTAAAGGAAAACACTAGCAATAATGTCTTGGATATCAGCCTTAGCAACATTTTTCTGGATAGGTCTCCTAAAGAAAGGGAAACAAAAGCAAAAATAAACTATTGGAAATACACCAAAATAAAAATCATATGTACAGAGAAGGAAACTACCAACGAAACAAAAAGGCAACCCACTGAATAGGAGAAGATATTTGCAAATGACAGATCGGGTAAGTATCCAAAATATATAAAGAGCTTATACAACTAAACACACACACACACACACACCAATCAAAATATGGGCAGAGGACCTGAATGGACTTTTTCTAAAAAAGACATAGAGATGGCCAACAGACACATGAAAAGATGCTCAACATCACTAATCATCAGGGAAATGCAAAAACCACAATGAGATATCACCTCACATTAATCAAAAGGGCTAGTATCAAAAAGACAAGAAATAACAAGTGTTAACAAGGATGTAGAGAAAAGGGAACCCTTATGTACTGCTGGTGGAAATATAAATTAGCACAACCACTGTGGAAAATGAGATGGAGGCTCCTCAAAAAATTAAAAATAGAAATACCATATGATCTATCAATCTACTACTGGGTATTCACCCAAAGAAAGCAAAAACATTAATTCAAAAACATACGCACCCCTATATTTACTGCGGCATTATTTACAATAGCCAAGATAGGGAAACAACCTAAGTGTCCATCAATAGATGAATCGATAAAGAAGACATGGCATGTATTATATAACATTATATAAATTACACACACATTATATATATAGTTCTATAATTACATATCTCATATATATAAATGGAATATTACTCAGCCATAAAAAGAATGGGATCATGCCATTTGTGACAATATGAATGGACCTAGAAAGTATCATCCTAAGTGAAATAAATGAGATGGAAAAAGGCAAATACTATATGATTTCACATATATGTAGAACCTAAAAAACAAATGAACAAACAAAAACCAGAAACAACTCATAAGTACAGAGAACAAACTGGTGGTTGCCAGAGGGGAGAAGGGTAGGGGAATAGGCAAAATAGGGGAAGAGGATTCAGAGGTACAAACTTCTAGCAATAAAATAAATAAATTCTGGGGGTGCAAAGTACAGCACAGGGAATATAATGAGTAATATAATAATGTTGTATGGTGACAGATGGTAAATACACTTACTGTGGTGAGCTCTGCATATGTATAGAATTCTTGAATCACTATGTTGTACACCTGAAACTAATATAACACTGTATGTCAAATACATGAATAATAATTTAAAGAGTTCTTTGTGTATTAGAGATATTATCTTTTGTCTGTGTAGATGTTACAAATATTTTTTTATACTTTGTTGTCTTTTCACTTTATTTATGGTGTTCTTAGCCACACAATTTAAAAAAATCATGTAGCCAAATTTATCAATCTTTTATCACCTATATTTTGAGTCAGAGTGAAAGGTTAAATAAGAATGTACTCATGTTTCCATCTACTGCATGGTTTAATTTTTTTACATTTAGATACCAAATCCAGTATCTTTGAGTATAAGACATGGTATAAAATAACTTTTTCCAAATGGCCACTCAACCATTGAAGAACATTTATTTAAAAGTCTAGCTTTATCCTAGCCATTTGAGATGCTATATCATATACCAAATTTTCATATGTATTTGGATTAATTCTGGACATTCTCTTCCAGTCCATTGCTCTATCTATTCACATGTGAGTACGACAATGCTTTAATCATAGAGGCCATCTAATATTCTAGCATGTTTTAATGTCAGGTAGGGCTAGTCATCCCTTTTTTTTTCTTTTTCAGTGTTTTACTGGCTATTGTTACATATTTGTATGAACTTCAGCATCAACTTATATAGTTCCACAAAGTGAATTGTTGATACATTTGTTAGGACTCCTTTAACTTTGTCTATCAATAAATAGAGAACTGTCATTTTTATAATGTTGACTGTTGGTACAAGAAGAGGGGAAGTCTTTCCATTTTTCCAACTCTACTCGTGTTTCAGGAATGTTTGAATTTTTTTTCTAGTACAGCTTATACACATCTCTCATTAAATTTATTCTTAAGAACTTAATCTTAGTTGCTATTTAACTTGTTATTTCCTTAAGCTACTAAGTTTGAGGTGGTTTCTCATACAGCAATAGATAATCAACGCAGATGAATTATCAAAAAACCACCATCACCAGCAGAAAATCAAGTCAGAAGTAAGACTACATTATTTTGAGGATAAATGATGGATGGGAATTAGTCCTCATAAACAAGATAATACCAAAGAGCATATTTCTGCTTATATTCAAAGGCATTTTTTTTATATTATGGTAGTCACCATACAGTACATCATTAGTTTTTGATGCAGTGTTCCATGATTCATTGTTTACGTACAACACCCAGTGCTCCATGCAGTATGTGCCCTCCTTAATACCCATCACTGGGCTAACCTATCCCCCCACCTCCCTCCCCTCTAAAACCCTCAGGTTGTTTCCCCGGAGTCCATAGTCTCTCATGGTTCTCAGAGTCTCTCATGCCTTTAAAAAAAAGGGAATTTTTTAAATAAAGAAAGTTTAAATTGCACATCACTTCTTAGGTTTAAAATGGAAAATTTAATGCTATAGAAACAACATAAATGCCAGTTAATTTTTTCAAACCATTTGGGTAAAGGGGTAAATATGAGAGAAAAGAAACCCCAGAGGACAGTCAGCTTGTTGTTTGATATTACAATAGTAAAATTATAAGTGAAGCATTAGACAAGTACTTTCACATCTATTCTAAAATTGCCGGATATTAGCAACTCCAGAGATAACATTCCACTTTATGTATCTGCAGAAGTTACATGAAAGGTCACCACCTTAACTACACAAAATCATTATCATGGAAAAGTAAGTAGTAAAATAGTCACACACAATTGGTTCAAACCCTTTTACCATCTGCTGCATGTATTTTATGCATTTTAATTATTTTGGAGACTTGCAGAAGCTCCACTTTTTTAAAAATGCCTTCTGTCACTATAGGTGATCTCATAATCTTATGATTCATAGTAATCTCACAGATAAACATTTCTAATAAACCAGAGAGAGAAACAGTTTCAAGCTTGATTCACTCTGGATTCCACAGTTTAGGTGTTAGCATTGGGAAATCCATGGTCAACTCTTGCTTACAAATATGGTTAACAACTATTAGTGATATTTACAAGAGACACATCTCCAAATCTTCTACTAATCCTAGAAAGATAAATAGATTTGTTTGGAGTTTAGTGTCAATAAGTAATTCATCAAAAATTGGGACAACAGGATAAAACCTCATTTGCCTATAAGGAATTAAGTTGGTACCTTCATCCTCCAGCTGCTCAAACACTAAAAGACCTAACAAAATGTCTCAAAGTTTGTGTAATTAAGTTTACAAGCATAATTCATAAGAGTTGCTTAAACACTCACCCAATATCCATTTTCCCTGATTTTAGGCACAGTATGAACTAGCTGTTATGAGTTTCCCTGACAGATATTTATTAGAAAAATCAAACTCAGGGCATCTGGGTGGCTCAGTTGGTTAAGCACCTGACTTTGGCTCAGGTCATGATCTCATGGTCCTAGAATCTAGCCCTGCATCAGGCTCCATGTTCAGCAGGGAGTCTGCTTGTCCCTCTGCCCCTCCCCCCACTTGTACACTTTTTCTCTCTCCTCCCTCCATTTCAAACAAATAAATAAAATCTTAAAAAGAAAAGAAAAAATATCTTTTGCTTGAGACTAACCCACTTGGGTTTTATCAGAGCCTAACCAATTTGGAGGAAGGAAAATATCCAACTCTAGCTTCCTTTAGCCTTTGTCATGCAGTAAGGGAAATGCTCAACTCCAGCCACTGCTAGCCTTCCTGTCTCACCTATGATGGAAAGAGTAGAAGTTCTTGTGAAGGTCACAGCTCAATGTAAAAGTCTCACATAAAAAATGAAACCTAATCATAAGACTATAGACTTCCCCTCTCCCCACAACTTTTAACCACATCAATACTAGGCTTTTGTATAACAACAGTGGATTATAGCTGAAAAAACAAAACAAAAACAGCAAGACCTAGATCCAACTTAAGAAGGAGTCTTTAAGGAAATCCAAAGACAAATGATATAACAACAATGACATTAGAGGAAATTTTAGCCTCACACACCTACAGTTACAGTAAATGGTAACACAGCCTAACTCCAAGCTACATAAACATAAAACATTAAAGTCCTGTTTACCTCACTTTCTTTTACTTGATACATCATGTCTCAGTTTCAAATTAATTACAAGACATGCTAACAGGGAAAAAAGCACAGTCCAAAGACAGAAAGCATAAGAACCAGACTCAGATATGTCAGAGATTTTGGAATTATTAGACCAGGAATTTAAAATAATATAATACATTAAAAGCTGTAATGAAAAAATGGGGACAACATGCAAGAACAGATAGATAATAAAAGCTGAGAGATGCAAATTCTAGGAAAGAATTCTTAGAAAATGTTGGGAATAAAAAACAATATAACAGAAATGAAAAATGCCTTTGATGGGTTCATCAATATACTGGTCATGCCCAATGAAAGAATCAGTGAGGTAGAAGATGTTAGTAGAAACTTCTCAAACTAAAAAGCAAAAAGCAACAAAAAAAAAAAAAAAGAAAGAAAAGATTTTTTAAGAAATAGAACAGAATATGCAAAAACTGTAGGACAATTACAAAAGGCATAGTTATTTGTAATGCGAAAACCAGAAGGACAAGAAAGAGAAAGGGAAAGACGCGGGAAGAGGAAAGAAGGAAAGGAATAAAGAAATATCTGAGATACTAATGGCTAAAAATTTTCCATAATTAATAACAGAAACCAAACCATACATCTAGGAAACTCAGAACACCAAGCAGGATATGAAAAATTTACACTAAAGGCATATCATATTCAAACTGCAGAAAACCAAAGACAAAAACAGGAAAGGAGGGAGGAAATGGGAATACCTACACTAACTGTGGCTATCCAAGACAGTATTATTTGAAAGTGGATTAGTTGGAAGCAAATGTATATTTCAAACTCTATGGCACCACCAAACTTTTTTTTAAAAAAGAAATATAATTGATATGCTAAGAGAAGAGAGAAAATGGAATCCTATAAAATGTTCAACTAAAAGCAGAGAGGCAGGAAACCAGTGAAAGACAAAAAAGGAAACAAAACAAGGGCAACAAATAGGAAATGGTTACAAAAATGTAAATGCTAAATGAATTGTATCAATAATTACTGTAATATTAATGGTCTAAATACACCAATTAAAAGACAGACTGCGAGGGTGGCTAAAAAGTCAAGACTCAACTATATGTTGACTGTAAGAAACCCACTGTAAATACAGAAACACAGATTAAAAGTAAAAAGATGGAGAAAGACACACCATGCTGACAATAATCAAAAGAAAATTTGAGTAGTTAAATTAACTTCACATAAAGCAGACTACAGAGCAAGGAAAATTATTAGGGATGAGAAGGAGTATTATAACATGACGAAGGGGTCAATTCTCCAAAAAGACAGAACACAGTCTTCAATGTATATGCATCTAACAACATAGAATCAAAATATATGAGGCAAAACTGACAGAACAGCAAGAATAGATTAATTCACTATTATAGCTGGAGACTTCCACACCCCTTTATCAGCAAATGACAGATCTAGCAGGCAGAAAATTAGTAAAAATATAGTTGAACTGAAAAGCACCAATCAAGTGGATCTAACTGACATTTATAGAATATTTCATGCAACAAAATACACATTCTTCCCAAGTGCACAGGAAACATTCACTAAGACCACATTCTGTGCCATAAAATAAACCTTAAAAATTGTAAAAGAATAGAAATCATACAAGATATGCTTTCAGACTACAATGAAATTAATAACAGAGCTAGAAAATCCCCCAAATAAACACAGATTAAACAACACACTTCTAAATATATGAGTCAAGTAAGTTTCAACAGAAAAATAAAAATATGTTGAACTAAATAACAAAATTACAACTATCAAAACTTCTCAGAGGCAGCAAAAAAAGTGCTTAGAAGGAAATTTATATCATTGGATGTATATAGTAGAAAAGAAGGACCCAAAACTAATCATCTAACCTTCCACTATAGTACAAAAAAAAAAAAAAAAAAAAAAACACACACACCAAAAAAACTGGTACTGTGAAAAGATCAACAAAACCAATAAACCCCTATTCAGCCACCAAGAAAAACAAAAGACACAAATACTAATATCAGAAATGAAAGATGGGGGGATCACTACTGATTCCACAGATAAAATATTAATGAGAGTATTATGAACAACTTTATGTCCACATACCTGATAACTGGGGGAAAAATGGACCAATTCCTTGAAGCACACAATCTACCAAAATTTATACAAGAAGAAATAGACATTCTGAATAAGCCTATATTTGTAAAGAAATTGATGCAATAATTATCACCCTCAAAAACAGAAAGCACTAGTCCCAGATGGGTGTACTGGTGAATTCTACCAAATACTTAAGGGAAAAACAATACCAATTCTCTAAAAATTTTTTCCAGAACACATAATCAAAGGGAATACTGCCTAATTCATTCTATAAGGTCAACATTACCCTAATACCAAAACCAGAAAAAGATATTACAAGAAAGGAAAACTACAAATAACTCTCATGAACACAGATGTGAAAATCCTCAACAAAACATTAGCAAATTGAATCCAACAATGTATTAAAAAGAAATTGTACACTATAACCAAAGTTGGATTTATTCCGAGTATGCAGGGCTGATTCAACATTTAAAAACCAGTTAACCTAAATCCTCACATCAGCACAGTAAAGAAATCACATGATCATATTACTAGAGGCAGGAAAAGCATTTGACAAAATCCAAAACCCATTCATAATAAAAATGAAAAAAATTCTCAGAAAACTAACAGAAGGTAATTTCCTGAACTCAACAAAGAACATCTACCAAAAAGCCCTATAGTTAAGCATCATATTTAATGATGAGAAACTAGATTATTTTTCCAAGATTCATTTGAGAAAGAGTGACAGAGGGAGAGAGAATCCTCAAGCAATCTCCCCACTGAGTGCAGAGCCTCATGCAGGGCTCAACTCCAGGACACTGAGATCACAACCTGAGCCAAAACCAAGAGTTGGTTGCTCAACCAACCAAGCCACCCAGGCACCCCACTAGATGCTTTCTTAAGATGAGAATCATGAAAATGATGTTCCATCTCACCACTCCTATTCGACATCATACTGGAAGTCCTAACTAATACAGTAAGACCAATAAAATAAAATAAAAAGTATACAAATAGGGAAGAAAGGAATATTTTTTTGTTCACAGATGACCTAATTGTCTATGTAGAAAATCCCAAAGAATCAATAACAAAAAAATTTCTCGAATAATCAGTTGTAGCAAGGTTATAGGATACAAGATTAATATATAAAAATCAATCACTTTCTGATAAACTAGCAATGAACAAGTGGAATTTGCAACTAAAACATAATACCATTCACATTAGTACATTGGCATAAAAATAAAAACAGTATAAATCTAACAAAATAGGTACAAGACATATGAGGAAAATTACAAATTTCAGATGAAATTAAAAAAGTAAATAGATATTGATGTTCATGGATAAGAGGACTCAATATTATCAAGATGTTAGTTTTTCCCAACTTGATCTACAGTTTCATTGCAATCCCAATCAAAATCTCAGTTATTTAATGGATACTGACTATAACTAATTGTAAAGTTTAGTTTATGCCAAAAGGTAAAAGACACAGAATTGTTAACACATACTCAAAAAGGAAAAAGAGAGGGTGCTGGGGTGGCTCAGTCATTAAGTGTCTGCTTTTGGCTCAGGTCATGGTCCCAGGGTCCTTGTATCAAGCCCCGCATCAGGCTCCCTGCTCAGAGGGGAGCCTGCTTCTCCCTCTCCCACTCCCCCTGCTGTGTTCCCTCTCTTACTGTATCTCTCTGTCAAATAAATAAATAAAATCTTAAAAAAAAAAAAGACAAGGAGTACTGGCACCACCCAATTTAAGATACTATGAAGTTACAGTAATCAAGACAGTATAATAGTGATTAAGAAATAAACACATAGATCAGTGGAACAAAAAATAATCAAGAAATACACCCCCAAAAATACACTCACTGATCTTTGACAAAAGAGTAAAGACAGTGCAGTGAAGAATAGTCTTTCAACAATTGGTAACTAGCCATTCACGTGCTTTAAAAAAAAAATCTAGATCTTATATTGCTCACAGAAATTAACTCAAGATGGATCATAACCTTAAATGGAAAATGAACGACGGTAAAACTTCTAGGAAATAACATAGGAGAAAATCTAGGTGATCTTGGGTTTGGCAAGGACTTTTTTTTAATACAACAAAAGCGTGTTCCATGATTGAAAAAATGATAAAATGAACTTCATTAAAATTAAATTCTGCTCTGTAAAAGACACTGTTAAAAAAGTGAAAATGCAAGCTGAAGACTAGGATAAATATCTGATAAAATACAGTTATCCAAAATATACAAGAACTTTTAAAACTCTACAATGAGAAAACAAATAATCCAATTACAAAGTGAGCTAAGGATCTGAATAAATATTTCTGTAAGGAGGACATGCATGTGGCACATAAGCATATAAAAAGATGCTGGACATCCTATGTCATTAGGGAATTGCAAATTAAACCAGCAATGAGATACCACTACAAATCTAATAGAATGATGAAAACCCAAAACACTCGCAACACCAAATTGTGGCAGGAACGCTCATTCACTGCTGGTAGAAATGCAAAATGGTATAGCCACTTTTGAAGACTAATTGGCAGTTTCTTACAAAGCTAAACATAGTGTTGCCCTATGATCCAGCAATCACACCCCTTAGTATTTACCAAAATAAGTTGAAAACTTAGGTCCAAACAAAAAGTGGCATGGTAACTATGAAACTGAGGAGAAAATAAAGAAGGAAACCTTCATAATATTGGATTTGGCAAGGATTTCCTGGATATAACACCGAAGCACAGGGAACAAAAGTAAAAAAGTGAATGACATCAAAATTTAAAACTTCTGTGCAAACGAAACAACACAGTAAAAAGATAACCTATGGAATTAAAATATTTGTAAATCATATATCTGATAAGGAATTAATATTGAGACAATATAAATAACTCCTACACAAATACACAACCTAGAAATGCTGGAGCTGAAGAAAACAGCAAATAAAATAAAATAAAAAAATGCAATAGAAAGCCACAACAGCAGACTTGATCAAGAAGAAACAATCTGTAAAGTAGGAAACTGATCATTTGAAGTTACCAAGTCAGAAGAGACTAAAGAAAAAAGAATGGAAAATAGTGAAGATATCTTTGTGAGCTGTAAGATGAAATTTATGCATCATTGGACTCCAAAGGGAGAAGAAAGGGAGAAAGGGACAAAAAAATTATTTTAAGAAATAATGGCTGAGAACATCCCAAATCTAAAAAAAGATGTGGACTTTCAAGTTCAAGAAGCCCCTTGAGACTCAAAAAAATTTCAACTCAAAAAGATCTTCTACAAAAAAATGTTATAATAAAACTATAAATCAGAGACAGAATTTTAAAAGAAGGAAGAGGAAAAAAATTGCTCACATACAAGGGAAACTTCATAAAACTGTCAGTGGATTTCAGAAGAAACCAGGCAAGTAAGGAAANAGTGGGATGATATATCCAAAGTGCTGAAAGAAAAAACTGCCAAACAAGAATACATTACCTAGAAAAGTTGCCCTTCAGAAATGAAGGAGAGATAAAGACTTTACCTGACAAATAAGAACTGAGGGAATTCATCACCACTAGACTTGTCTTACAAGAAATGCTGAAAGGAATTCATTGGGCTGAAATTAAAGGTAACTGATCAGTAATATGAAAACATATGAAAATACAAAACACACTGGTAAAGGTAACTATAAAGTCAAAAATCAGAAAATTCCAATACTGGATGAGAGTGGTAGGTAAATCACTTAACTCTAGTATAAAGGTTAAAGGAAAAAGTATTTTAAAATAACTATAGCTACAATAAATTTTTAATGGATACACAATTTTAAAAAGATGTAAACTGAGACATCAACAGAATTGGTGGGGCTAGAATGAAAGGGCAGAGTTTTAGTATGCAATTCAAATTAAATTGCTATCAGCTTAAAATAGACTGTTAAACCATAAGATGTTTTATGTAAGCCTCATGATGACCATAAAGCAAAAACCTACTTAGGTACTCAAAAAGTAAAGAGAAGGAAATCAAAGCATAGGATCATGGGAAATCATCAATTTATGAAGGAATTACGAAGGAATTTTCTTGTTGTATAACAAGAAAGAAAGAAAGAACAAACTACAAAAAGGCAAGAATGCCACTAATAAAATGGCACTGGAGAGCGCTTATCCACCAATAACTACTTTATATGTAAATGGATTGAATTCTCCAATGAAAAGGCATAAAGTGGTTGAATGGTTGGTTGGTTTTTGTTTTCTTCCAAACAACCACCAGAAACACCAAACTGAACTATATACTGCCTACAAGTGACTCACTTTAGCTGTAGAAGACACACATAGATGAAAGTAAAGGGACTGAAAAAGATCTTCCATCCAAAGGGAAAACAAAAGAGAAGAGGAGGACCTATACTTACTTCAGACAAATTGGACTTTTAAAACAAAAACAGAAACAAGAGAAAAGGATTATATAATAATAAAGGGATAAATTCATCAAGAGGACATAACAATTGTCAATAAATATGCAACCAACACTGGAGGAGCTAAATACATTTAAGCAAATACCAACAGATCTGAAGGGGAAAACAGATAACACAATATTAGGGAATATCAATATCCCATTTTCAACACTGGATATATCATCTAGACAAAAAAATTAATATAGAAAAATTGGACTTTAGACCAACTGGACCTAACAGACACATAAAAAACACTCCACCCAATAGGAGAATACACATTCTTCTCAACTACACATGAAACAATCTCCAGGATATTTCATATGTTAGGAAACAAAACAATAAATTTAAGAAGACTGAAATCATACCAAGTATCTTTTCCAACCACAGTGGTATGAAACTAGAAATCAGTAACTGAAGGAAAACTGGAAAATTCACAAATAATGTGGAAATTCAATACATTTTGAAAGAAATTAAATGGGAGAGAAAAAAATGGGTCAAAGAAGAAATCAAAAGGGAAATCAAAATATACCTTCAAACGAATGAAAATGGAAACACAACATGCCAAAATTTATGGGAGCAGCAAAAACAGTTCAAAGAGGGAAATTTGTAGTAATAAATGCCTACATTAGGAAAACAAGAAATCTCACATGAACAACCTAAATTGACATCTCACATGACTAGAAATAGAAAAACACACTAAGAACAAAATTAGCAGAATAAAGGAAATAACAAAGATCAGACTAGAAATAGATGAAAAATGATCAATGAAATGAAGAGCTGTTTTTTTTTTAAAGATAAACAAAATTGACAAAACTTCATAAAGGCTAAGAGAGAGAAAGAGAAAAAGAAAATGCTTAATGAAATCAGGAATGAAAGAAAAGACATTACAACTGATGAAATACAAAGGATCATACGAAACTATTATGAACAACTATGTACCAACAATTTAGATACTGTAGAAAAATGAATAAACTTCTGGAAACATCCAACCTATCGATACTGAATCATGAAGAAACAAAAAATCTGAACAGAACAATAATAAGTAAGGACAATGACCCAGTAATCAAAACATCCCAACAAAGAAAAGCCCAGAAACAGATGGCTTCACTGGTGAATTCTACCAAACTTTTAAAGAATTAATGCCACTCCTGCTAAACTCTCCAAAAAAAATTGAAAAAGAGAACATTCCCCAACTCATTTTAAAAGCCCAGCATTACTCTGATATCAAAGTCAGATAAGGACACTACAGGAAGAGAAAATGAAGGTCAATCTCCCTGATGAATATAGATAGAAAATAATTCCCAAAATTCCCAACAAAATATTAGTAAACTGAATTCAACAGCACACTAAATGGATCAAATACTACCAGGTGGCATTTATCCCTGGGATACAAGGAGGGTTCAACGTATGCAAATCAGTAAATGTGGTACACCATATTCATAGAATGAAATAAAAAAATCCTGATCATCTCAATTGATGCAGAAAAATATTTAATAAAATTCAATATTCTGTCATGATTAAAAAAAAAAGACTCTCAAATTTAGTATAGAAGAAACTCACCTCAACATGATAAAGGCCATATATAACAAGCCCACAGCTAGTACCATGCTCAATGGTGAAAGGCTGAAAGCTTTTCTTCTAAGATCAAGAACAAGACAAATATGCTCACTATCACTACTCCCATTAAACATAGTACGGGGTGGGGGGGGGGGCGCCAGTGGCTCAGGTCATGATCTCAGAGTCCTAGGATCAAGCCCCACATCTGGCTCCCTGCTCAGCGGGGAGTCTGCTTCTCCCTCTCCCTCTGCCCCTCCCCCATTCATGCGCTTACACTCTCACTTTCTCTAAGAAATAAATAAAATCTTTAAAATAAATAAATAAATAAAGTTAAGTAAGTAAGAAGTAGGTACTGGAAGTCCTAACCAGAGCAATTAGGCAAAAAAAAAAAAAAAAAAAAAATACAGAGCTTCAAAATCAGAAACGAAGTAAAATTGTCTCTTTTTGCAGACGATATGATCTTATATATAGAAAATCCTAGAATTTTTTTTAATTTTTAAATTCGAAAAATAAAAATAAGTGGGCAAAGGAC
This sequence comes from Ursus maritimus, assembly GCF_017311325.1. Taxonomy (NCBI): domain Eukaryota; kingdom Metazoa; phylum Chordata; class Mammalia; order Carnivora; family Ursidae; genus Ursus; species Ursus maritimus. Next base: position 9,964,410 of record NW_024424675.1, read on the forward strand.
TTGAATAGGCACTTTTCCAAAGATGATATACGAATGGCCAATAAGCATATGATAGGATGTTCAACATCACTAATCACTAGAGAAAAGCAAAACCACAAGGAAATATCACCTCATACTCATTAGGATGTCTACTATCAAACAAACAGAAAATAACCAATGTTGATTATAGGATGCGGAGAGATCAGAATCCTTGTACACTGTTGGTAGGAAAGTAAAATGGTGCAGCTACTATGGAAAACATCATGGTGGTTCCTTAAAAACTTAATAGAATTATCATATGAACCAGTTATTCCACTTATGGGTATATACCCAAAACAATTGAAAGCAAAATCTTCAAGAAATATTTGCACACCCATGTTCATAACAACACTATTATCACAATAGTCAAGAGGTAGAAGCAATCCAAGTATCCATCAACAGATGGGTGAATAAAGAAAATGTGTACACATACAATGGAATATTATTCAGTTTTAAAAAGGAAGGAAATTCTGACACGTGCTACAACATGAATAAACCCTGAGGACATTATATTAAATGAAATAAGCTAGTCACACCAAAGGAAATACTGTATGATTCCATTTACATGATAATATCTTGAGTAGCCAAATTCATAAAAACAGAAATTAGAATGGTATTTGCCAAGGGTAAGGGGAAATGGGAAACTGTTGTATAGAGTTTCAGTTTTTCAAGATGTAAAATTTTTGGAGATGATTGCCTGACAATATGAATATACTGAACACTACTAAACTGCACATTTAGAAACAGTTAGGATGCTAAGTTTTATGTTACACATGTTTACCATAATAAAAGTACTTCAAACCTGTACACAAATGTTAACAGCAGATTTATTCACAAATGCTAACAGGTGGAAGCAATCAAGATGCCCTTCAATAAGTGAACAGATAAACTGTGATAATCCATGCAATGTAATATTACTCAGCAATAAAAAGAAATGAGTTATCTGTGCAGCACATGAAAAAGAATGAAACTGGACTACTATCTTATACGATACACAAAAAAATTAACTCAAAATGAGTTAAAGATTTGAATGTAAGACCTGAAATCATAAAACTCCCAGAAGAAAACAAGCAGTAAAATCCTGGACATCAGTCTTGGCAATGATTTTTTTTGGATCTGGCTTCAAAAGCAAAAGTAACAAAAGCAAAAATAAATGATTGGGACTGTCAAACTAAAAAGCTTTTCCACAATAAAGGAAATCATCAACAAAATGAAGGCAAGCTACCAAGTGAGAGAAAATACTTGCAAATCATATCTGATAAGTAGTTAATAAAAAACTCACACAACTCAATAGCCAAAAAACTAACAATTTGATTAAAAAATGGGCAGAGGACCTGAATAGACATTTTTCTAAAGAAAACATATAGATGGTCAACAGACACATGAAAAGATGCTCAACACCACTAATCATCAGGGAAATGTAAATCCAAACCACAATATGATATCACCTCATACCTGTTAGGATAGCTATTATCAAAAAAATAAGAAATAAGTGTTGTTGAGGATGTAGAGAAAAGGGAACCCTCATGTCTGTTGATGAGAATGTAAATTGGTGCAGCCACAATGGAAAACAGTATAGGGGTTCTTCAAAAAATCAGAAATAGGAATAACATATGATCTGGTAATTCCATTATTGGTGGAAGAAAATTAAAACACTAATTCCAAAAGATCTATGCATCCCAGGTTCATTGCAGCATTAGTTAAAATAGCCAAGATACGGAAACAAAGTGTCCATCAATGGATGACTGTATAAAGAAGATGTGAAATAGATCTCTCTCTCCCTTCCGACTCCCCCCTCCACCTCTCTGTTTCCCTCTCCGCTCTCCCCTTTTTCTCCTCCACTTTCCCCTCTCCCTTCCCCACCCCACCCCTGAGAAATAATATTCAACCATTAAAAAAGAATGAAATCTAGCCATTTGTGAAAACATGGATGGATCTCAGTGGCATTATGCTAAGTAAAGTAAGTCAGAGAAAAGCAAATATTGTATGATCTCACTTACACATGGATCTTAAAAAAAAAAAAAGCTCAGATACAGAGAACAAACTGGTGCTAAGGGGTAGGCAAATGGGTGAAGGCAAAAGGTACAAACTTCCAGTTATAATTAAGTCACAGAGGGATGTAACATACAGCACTGGTGACTACTGTTAATGATACTGTATAGCATATCTGAAAGTTGCTGAATGAGTAGATCTTAAAAGTCCTCACCACAAGAAAACATTTTGTAAATATGTAATGAATGGATGTTAACTAGACTTATTCGTGGTGATCATTTCACAATATACACAAGTATCAAATCATTACACTGTACACTTGAAATTAATATAGTGTTATATGTCAATTATACCTGAACTAAAAAATAAAAAAAATTAAATTAAAAAAAAAAGAATGAGTTGTCAAGTAATGAAGCAATATGGAGGAACCTTAAATGCATACTGCCAAGTGAAAGAAGCCAGTTTTCAAAGGCAATTTACTGTCTCATTCCAAGTATGACATTCTTGAAAAGGCAAAACAATAGAAAAAATAAAGAGATCAGTGAATGCCAGTCATTGGGGAAGGAGCACAGAGGCAGCATAAGTAGGTAAAGCTCGGGGTGGGGGGGAAGGTTAGAGCAGTGAAATATAAGTATGTTAATAATCTTACACTAATGTAAGATGTAAATAATATGGGAAACTGTGTGCAGTGGGGTATGTGCAATGGGCTATTGGAAAATGTACTTTCTGCTCAATTTTCCTGTAAAGCAAAACTGCTGTAAAAAAATAAAGTCTATTAATTTTTTAAAAAGATATCTGTTCTTTTATCTCTTATTAGATTGCTCTTTCTACTACAAATGCTGCAACAACTTAAAAACTACCTTTGAATTTATCATAGCCTCTTTTTAGCTGGTATTTTATTCATTCACTAATTCATCTATTCATTCACTAATTCATCCATTCATTCAACGTTTGAATATTTAGTGTTTGTAGACTGATGATCACCCCCTCATAGTTTTAAAAATATAACCTCTATCTCATTTCACTTTCTTTTAAAAATGATACTATTTTCATATTTAGAGACTATGAATCATCTGTTGTACAATCTTAGTATCTTAAATTAATTATAGGGGCTTCTGTAATGGAAGCTCCCACAGTTATTTTTATAAGTAAAAATGAGGATGTCAGTCTCCAGACTATGTCCAAATTGAATACACCCAAATTTAATTCATTACTTCTTTTCACTGACAAATTATTCAGTTGACTTGCTTTATCAACTGATATGACTGGTTATTATACTACATATTGTACCATACAAGAGTGAACAGCATCTAAGACCTGTTCCAGGCATACAGGATAATCTTATTAAAATTTTCAATATTTCTTGAATTAATATTTTCCAGATACATGGAAAATATTACAAAAGGTATAATTCTCTGAAAACTTGAATGTGATTATGGGATTTTTGAGGTTTTATCTTTGCAATAAAATATTTTTATAAAAATATTCAAAGATATAAGATATAGTGTCTGCTCTTAAAGACTCTTAAGAATCTTACAGGTAGTTTATAAGGAAACATATATAATCATATAGAAAAAAGGAAAACTGGAAACAAATGATTCAGTACAAAAATATTTTTTAAAATGTCAAAACATTGTATATGACTCATTGCTAAATACATGGCTTAGATAAGTACTACAGGAATTCTGAGGGCAAAAACAAAACAAAACAAAAAAAAACAAAAAACCAACAACAACAACCTTGTGTGCTAGAATGGGCCAGCTTCATGAAAGAGAAATTATAGGAGTTAGATCTTAAAGAGGCATAAGCAAGAAAGTGAAAAATAAAGCCATGTTGAATAGCACCTGTGCTGACTGGTTTAGTTAGAGTGGTTGATATCAGAAGCTGAAGGATTGGAATCAAAACCAGGGCAGGGCAAAATTAAGGACGATTTGAACTCCAAGCTAATGAGTTTCTATATTAACTGTGGGCAATGTAAGGCACTGACAATTTTTTAGGGAAAAGCAGTATGGTGAAGTAAACACTTACATACAGTTCATATTTGATCCAGGAGGTAGGTAGACCAGAAAAACAAGTAGCTATGAGAAAAATTATTACGGGGGTGATACGTGACTGAATTGGGAGGAGAACAATGAAAATGGAAAGCATGCAAATGCCACCACATATCTCCAAAAAAGAAAAGAACAATTGCAGGGAGATAAAGTAGGTGGAGTCAGAGGTGAATCCAAGTTTCTGAATTACTGAAGAATGATAAGACGAAAAAATTTGCTTCTAAAAAAAATGTTAAGCTTGGACTACAGACCTTAGGTAGAACTATACATTGGATAATTTGATAATGGAATTAGGACTCAACTGTAAGATTAAAACTAAAGAAAAATATTCTATAATTAGCTTCATAGAAGTGATATTTGAAGCCCTGAATATAGATCCTACTCTCTAAAGAAGAAGCTGTTGTTAGTGAGATAGAACTAGAAAACCAACTGAAATTTGGAAAACCTATTTTTAGGCACAGATAAAGAAAAAGACACCAATATAAAACACACACAACACACACACACACACACACACACACACACACACACAAAGAGAAAAGTAAAAGTCCATCATGGGAACTAAGGAAAGTTTTGTTGCCTCTCCCATATAAACATGAAAATCTTTCCTATAATCCATATTCCTCTCTAAAAACTTCAAAATCCTATAACCATCACACACACACAAAATTTTTAAGTAGGTACCATGCTGGGCGTGGGCTCAAACTCACAATCCTGATCAAGACCTGAACTGACATCAGGCTTTGGACATTTGATGGACTGAGCCACCCAGGCACCCCAAGCCAGAACAAAATATTTTTGAGACAATTCTTTCTCAAAAATATAAGACTACAAGAGACAATCAATGACAATTGCACTTTACCATTCATTAGTAAATTATTCATTATTGATATAGTATTCAGTAATAAACCAAAATGAAAATAATGATAGGATCTTAACTAAAAATCATAGTGAGTTAATTCCATTGAAGTCTATACAAATGCACTTATAATTTCTTAAAAACGGGAGGAGGTCAGTTCCTTTCTAAAAATCATGATGATAGTAACATGAGAGATTAGAGTCCAGAGTTTAATGTCCTAATGGGGACTTAACCTAGTAGGAAGAGACTGCATACAGGAGAAGTCAGGCAAGATAACACAGCCTAAAAATTTAGAATTTCCACCCTGATAACTGAGGGTTTTCATTCATTCATCAATGCATTCACTCATTTATTTTTTAAATTATTGAGTAGCCATTATGTGTCAGGCATTAAGAATACAAATATGAGACACATCCCTGCTATCCAGTGAAGTACTGTCCTTAACCAAAACACATCGGACTATTAGGCAATACAAAGTGGAAATATCTTATTTCCATAAAGACATATAATTTGCAAGTCAGTCAAAATAGAAGGTGGCATTTGTGAAAGAATTCAAGTCCATCTGCACCTCACTCTAAAGATTCTACAAAAAGACTTTTATAGCATGAATAAGTAGCCACACTTGCTCCTTTCTCGTTTCTTCTAATCTATCCTTGGTAGTTTAATTTGGTCCAGTTTGAGAGTCAGTCACCCTAATTTCATCTACGTACCAGTTTGTTTCAAGAAATAGAGCAAAAGTATAAATTAATATTCCCTTAAAGTTTAACAGAATTGGGTATTGTTTGAAATCAATATTTAACAACTTTGATAATAAACTCCCAGCAATGTGCAAAATATCAAACTCTGTAGAAGTCAAGATTTAAAATCCTACAATGACCCTTAGGGAGAAATTACCTTGACTACTGCAAAGCAATTTCATTTATTCCAGTCAGAAATTGTATTTCAGACATTGTCTCTCAGTAGTTGGCAATCAGCAACTCTAGCAAGCATATAACATCCAATCTTCAAAAGAAAAAGTTTCAAGAAAGCAGAAATTATGCAAAGGTTAATTTCAACTTGATGACTTTTACCTCACTACATGGATGGCTTTAGAAAGCAATCTAAAGTATAAAAAATAGTGAGGATAAATAAACTGGATTCTAAATGTAACTTTAAAAAATGTGTAAATTTTCAGTGATTATACTTATAATTTATCTTGCCATTGATGATGGAAATTTCATGGGAACTCAAAACTGGATTAACAGGTTATATAGACAGGAGATTTCACTTTCAGTATATAAGAATCAATTCTTGTTCAGGTTATTAAGCTAATAACCTGGAGGAAATACAGATAATGGGTTAGAAATTGTAGCATTCCACAGTTAGGCAATACTGCAAATAAAAACAGCATCTGAGAAAGTCAGAATAAGAAGCCAAGGAGTAACACATTTCTTAAAATATTGTTTCTCTATTTCATTTCAGAAACAGATCCAAAGGAAGTAGGGAAAAATAGCTGTAACATAGATATGCGCCACACCTGCACTTTTTCAAGTAAATTGAGGAGGATTCCTGGTTATATGTGAAAAAAACAACCATTACTAACATGCATTTTTTTTCCAAAAAGATAATTGTAACTATGACATAGGCATGGTGATTCTAAATTTACAATTAAAATGTTGAAATGTTAAAATGATAGAGAACTTTAATAGGCTGCATATTAATAACAGAAATTAATTCTGCTTGTTTTGAGAAAAGGGTACCATGGATTTAAAAAGCTTTCTAAAATGAGCTTAACTACAACAGAAAAAAATTTAATAAAATGTGGTGAAACAGATTACTAAAGAGGCTGTGGAATCTCCTCTCTTAAGATTATAATGAAGTCAGGAACACATCTATCTTGACTTGTTTAAATGAAGCCAGATTGAAAGCTTAAGGTTGAATGCAGTGAAAGCAAATAATCTCTTTTCATCAGTCAGGTCTGTGGATTCCCTAGTCAAAGACATCAAAAAGACAAGAAAGTAAAGTTTTAAAATGTGTAACATTGCTTATACCATAGATAATCAATTTGTATGTAAAATAGCATACTGAGGGGTAAGATATATAATATTTAATTGTAAAGAAAGAGTAAAATATAAGACATATAAAAGGTAGAAACTGCAGAAGAAATTTTTAAAGGCACTTGAATCAGTTGAGCCAATTATCTTACTTCAATTTCAAATATTAATGTTTATAATTAATTTTAAATGCTATATATATATATTATAGACCCATATATAAATATATAATAAATACTTTTCAGTTTATCTGGTTAAGGAATGAATCTCACTAGAATTTTTAAGTCAAAATAATGTCCTCTCATTTTAACCTAAATTAATAGATATTTCAACTGTGAAACACAGCCAAGAGGCTTCCCTGAGGCTCCCTTCCAATACCTTTCCCAGAGCTTTCCTATCTACCCAGGGTTAGGTCCTGGGGAGATGCAAAGAAGAAAAGTACTCAGTTTTCATCTTTAAAGAACTCATACTCTACTGGGGAAGACTGACCTATAAACCAGGAATTATGACAAACTTGATAAATGCTAAAATGGAGATTTGTCACATAAGTGCTTCCAAAGATTGAAATAAGTTATTATATAGACTTGTGGCCTACAGGAAGATGAACAGCTTGAGACAGACAAAGGAATGTGAGGCCAGTCTCCCAAGGAAAGCTTCAGCAGATCTTACTGATAAAATTTAAAAAGGTAATTCTAAATTACACATTAAACTTATCCTGACAAGGTCCATTTTCAGTGCTCATGAAATTTCCATTTGTTGCTGGTCTTCTCATCTTATATAAAGTTCTCAACAAAAGCTGGCCAGCGTACTCATCAGGCATAATGAGAACATGATCTATGTAATGTTTTAAGTCAATATTGATGACATCAATCCAAAAATCAACCAAGTCATCCATACCACAGGGAATGAAAAAGAGCCATTTATCTTTAAAAGCTTTTTAAGTACTTAGTAGATCTAATGCTATTAGGAAATAAGGTAGGGACACCTGGGTGGCTCAGTTGGTAAGGCATCTGCCCTCAGCTAGAGTGGTGATCCCGGGGTGGTGAGATCAGCCTGGCACCTAGCTCCCTGCTCAGCTCAGAGTCTGGTTCACCCTCTCTCTCTGCCCCTCCCCTGCTTCTATGCACATGCGCTCTCTCTCAAATAAATAAATACTAAAAAAAAAAAAAAAAAGAAGGTAGCATTAGTTCAAATCTTCAGAAATAAGCCTGTTCTTTCTTCTTAATACTTGTGAATTTAAAATATTCCTATTGTATTTTAGTGTTCTTCACAGAGCAGTGGACAAATCATTTCTCCAAACTGGCAAAGAGTGTTGAAATAAAATTTAAAACAACAGCCAGGAAAAAATAAAAGTAAAAAAGGGAAAAAGTCCTCTTCTTTTTCAATACTACATATATACTTTATTAAAATATTTGCTTCTCTTTATGTGAACCAGATTTACAAGAAATTAATACACATTAGAACTAAAATTTTATGGAATTTTTTAATGGCATAATGAATGCCTTCTTACCAAGGACTTATTTTCGCTCATTTTAATACATTTACTTTAACCTTTGTCAATCACAGAATATATACACCAAATTTTAACTGAAAAAATTTTGATTATTTGCCATATTATTATTTTCAGTTTGGTACATTTAGAAACAACATGCTTAAGCATTTTGTATTCTTTCCTTTGAGGATCAATATAAAAATGTTAATATAATCTGTTCCTATTAATATCTGCACATATGTATAATAAAAATCTTAATATGCTCTTGGAACTAGACAGCCACTACTCCCACACTGATTACACATGACCACAAACAGCTGAAACTTTGGACATCTTTCCCTCTCAACATTTCCAGCAGCCCTTTTTCTTTACACTTTTGAACACTCCTATTTTGTTTAATTGTACTAAACCTAGGGTTATCTGCCACCCACTAGGAAGATTTTCCACTGGCTTTTTCTGTCCAAAGACTGTGTAGTCCCACCATTGTTTTCATTTCTCACCCAAAAAGTCTGTTTTCCTTTCTCGCAATCATACCTTACCCCAATGAAAAATTCACTGAATTTATCCCTCCTCCTCTTGCTATTCCTAGAACTTTCTTCTCAAACATTGTGTTGGCACCCAGAAAAGCCCTATATATACTACTTGTTTTTCCCTAACTATAAACTTAGCAATCCATTTCAATCAGATCAGAAAATGAAGAGATGATTACTGACACCTATAGTTATGTCTATAGTTACCCCCCTTTCAGCCCAATTTTAATTTATGATCAAAGCAAATTAAGTTGTTTAATTATAAAAGGGTTGTCAATACAGAATGGAAAATTAGTATAAGCATACAATGATGGAAAACTGCTTATTGATAAGTATAAATTAAAAATAACAGATGAAAAACACAATAACACATGACATTATTATAGAGTCCATGGAAATATTTTACCAACAGAAACACAAGAGTTGTCAAAATTATGTATCAACAAGCCATAATACAAGTATCACTACCTGGACTAATTGAAAATAGGTAATAAAATAAACAAACCTACAGAAGACAAAAAGAAACAATGAAAAAAAGATTCAAGAGATTCAATTGTTGATTGATTTTATTCACCCAAAGCATTCATAAAAACATCAAATGTTTTGTTGTCAAATGTAACAAAACTAATTGTGCTAACAGATTGATAAACTCTGCTAATAGACAAGATTTTTTATTTTGTTTATTTTTCAAAGAAAAAGAAAATTACATGGGGCTTAAAAAAAACCAAATACACAGTTCTATTCAGTCAAAACATCTCTGAAACATGGAGAAACATATCAAACATGTAGCTTAGTGAATGAAGGACTTGATATAACCAACAAGTTAAGATAAAGAAAGCAAAGCCAATTAACCAGCTTAAGTATAAAATGGATTATAAAACTACTATTCAAGACAGTTAAATTTTTTTACCCTGGAATCAGCTTTGGAGATACTTTTGGGTAACTGCCATATAACTAGACCATGTTTTGGTCTTTCTTTCAAAAATAATTATCATAAAATGGGTTAAAATTTTGCTAAAAAACAGAGGAATCCAAATCAAAATACAATACTTACAGAACGTTCTTTCTAGGATGCAGCTAAGATCAGAGGTGTAAGGCACACTTTCATGGCTGAGTCTATGACAACAATGTATTTCCTCCACTATTTCCTACCCAGCACTTCAATGCCAAACTTTTACCTGGGCCTAACCGCACAGGTTCCTAATCTATATTAGGTCTTGGGATAAAATCTATAGATCCTCTGCAATTAAATGCACATAATACCAAACACATTAAAATTAAACTCATGAAATCATAATGTCATCTTCACATCATTCTCACCCTTAAGCTAGGGGTCCATAATTTCAAGTTAAGAATTCAGACCTAAACACACACATTCACACACACATACACACACAGCACTGCTGGAAGGTCTTAAAAACTACACTACGGCTAAGTGTATATGTAACACAAAATTTGATCAGCAGGTACAACATAGTGCCAATAACATCTCAAATGGTTTAACACCTTTTCTCTACAACTGTCCTAATATCATTAAGTAGCAGACACTGGGCTACTTTCCCAAACAATTGAGAGTAAATGGTTCCCAGTTCTGAGCTCTACATCAGATTAGACTACCTGCAAATTAATAGAGTAGGTCATCAACTGGCTCAAAATACAATTCACTGTGAATCCAATTTAAAGTTTCTAAAAATTCGGGACACCTGGTTGGCTCAGTCAGTAGAACATGCGACTCTTGATCTCAGAGTTGTAAATTCAAGGTCTATGTTGGGTGTAGAGATTACACAAAAATTTTTTAAAAATCATTAAAATAACTAAAAAGTTTCTAAAAATTAAAGAATAGCCACAGTTTTCCAAGTAACTATCTGATCTTAGAGACAGAATATCATCCTAAATCCAGGATATCACAGCATATCCATACATTAGCTGAATACAATCCGTCTTATATAGGTTTCAAACTGGAATGTGAAGGCTCACGAGCATCAATTTTGTCAACTTTTTTCAACTTTGCTGACCGACATTGGTTCATCCATCTTCCCTTTCAATGTTACCCTAAGCATTGTAGGTTCAGTAACAAATACACTTTTTTTCTATTCCCTTGGGGAGAAACCTATCTATGATTATTTGGTGCTGAATAAACAGACACCTTCTTTAGAGAATATCATTTGGCAGAATTCCATTAACTTATTGTTTTTTAAAAGTTGACTTGAGCATTTATACATAAAATACACTCCAAAAAAGTAGTTAACTGTTTTATCTTTCTTGCTTTATCCATCCATAAGGTTATTTGTCCAACCATAAAAATCACCCGTAAAAATCATTGCAATGAGCTCAACACATGACTATTTTTCTAGGTATCCTAAGAACCGAGCACACACAACAACATGCAGGTGGCTTCCTTACAGCTTCAGACCATGCCATGTACAACCAAAGACATAATGAACAATTAATAGCCACTCTAGAGGACCACTTCCCACTGTGTATCAAGAACCTTAAAAATCCCTACCTTTTGGCTCTGCACTTTATAAGAATTCATCCAAAGATAAAAGCAATCAAAGTATATAAGTATATATAAAAAGAATAGTCATAACAACACAATTTACAGTAAGAAAACGCCTTATTAAAAAGTTTAAGCCCAGCAATCAACAATCAAGCAGCAATCATAGGGCATATCAATATGACATGGTCATTGAAAACTATGTTTTAGAAGATAGTTTATGGAATAAAGATTATTACATGGTAAAGTGGAGGGGAAAAAAAGAGGCTACAAAACACTAAGCTGAGTATAATCCCATTTTCCAAAATTAAATATAAATTTATGTGTAGAAAAAGACCTGGGAGAATTTATACAACAAAATGTAACTGCAGGTGATCCCTGGGGTGACAGGATCATACATGTTTTTTATGTTATTCTTGTTGTGTTGCTGCTTCACATTTTCTGTTCATTTGCAGAGTAGACGTGTATTATTTCTGTAAAAAAGGAAAAGCCCATTTTTCTCTAAGTTATAAAATTTAGCAAAAGTGGCAAACAATGTATAAAATTAAATAAAAATAAATTTTTGAGAAAGTAATATTGGGATGTTGTTCCTCTACTTCACATAACAAGTCAGGAAATTTCTGCTGTCATTAATGTTACATGATTTATTGAAGAATCACAATTAGAACTTAAGTCATGTAACCCCCAATCTCCACTCTTTTGAAACAAAAGACGTCACTCTCATCACTACATTTTCCTTTAGATCATCCTCACTTCTACTCCTTGGTAAATTCACAATTGATTGGCTTACTCATTTTTCTTCTCTCCCCATTTCTCCACCCTTCTTTTTATTAATAAGTTTTCTTCTTACAAATAAAAAACAACTACCTTAAAATATACTTTATTATCTGAATTGATTTCCAGCTAAGAAGTCTTTACCTTAAAAAGAAAGCATGAAAAAGGAGGGGAAAGAAAAAAGAAGAAGAAGGGAGGAAGAAAGTTCAGAAACAACAACAAAATGAAGTTGTATGCCTGTACTGATGAGAAAAGGGGAGGGAAGTGGAGAGGTGTGGCAGAGAATCCCTTCTTCCTAATATTTTCATGTTCTCCTTGCTTATTCAGACTGATTAGGTTATTTGGAGTGATAGGTTATTCTGCTGAGGGAAAACAAAACATAAAAGTATCTGCATTCAGGGAGAAAGATACAATAATTCCAGAAGTAAATAACTAACACTGAGTTGCTACTCTATAACACTCATTATGACAAGCTTAAGGTTCACTTTGTCTGCTAGATAAGATTTTTAAGGCATAGCTAGGCTTTTATTTATTAGATGTAAGCAACAGAACAGGTTACCAGAATAAATTACAAGGCAACCCCTTTCCCATTATGCGTTTATCCAAACCCATAAAATGTAAAACACCAAGAGAAATATAAACGAACTGTGGACTCTGATTCATAATGATGTGTCAGTCAGTTTCATCAACTGTAACAAATATACCACTCTGGCGGGGGATGTTGGTAAGAGGCTGTGCATGTGGGAACAGAGGGTGTCTGGGAAATCTCTGTACTTTCCCCTCAATTTTATTATGAATCTAAAATTGCTCTTTAAAAAAAGTCTTAATTAAAAAAAATAAACACTCCTAAGAAAAACATTGTTAAACAGGAGAAAAACTGGAAATTCATACTGATATATATATTTTTTAATTTGTTACTTTAGTGGGAAGAAACATGAACAGCAACCAGCTGTATATATCCTTCCCTCTGAGTGCTTTATAGCTGGAAGAATATAATTCATTACATTAAAGCATATGAAATATTTTCAGTGGAATAGATTACAAATATTAAATATCAAAAACAAAAGTTATTTTTAACAAAAGAATTTGATAGTTTCTTCACAAAATCCAATTATTTCTAAACATTTTTAAATACATTTAAAGTGAGAGGAAATGTGGTTCTGCATGATACAACCACCAATTTCTCTGCTTACATGAAAACTCATCTCACCAAATATAACTGGGTTGACAGAAAAGAAAGTATAAAGAATGTGGTTCCTAAGATTTAATCTTGGAGGAATATGGAACAATGTAGCATCCTCAACTACATAACTGCCAATGACTGATAAAAGTAAATCTGAAAGCTGGACAGGTGAAGAAGACCAAAATAATAAAATTATTTTCTGAGGAAGGGACACCAAAAAGGACCGAAATCATACAAAATAATTAGACTTCACAGACATATTCTTCAGATCCCTGTATACAAATGTCTTCCAAAGTAATTTATTCAACATAGTATGATATCACAAAAATGTTCTTCAATTACTAATTTACCAATATTTGCTACTTATCTACTCTCATTCATGCATTCATCTCAAACTTAATTTCTGAATGTCTACTTCATGTCAAACCCTGTGCCAGGCACTGCTGGTGTCTAGAAGCCACATAAATAAACACAAGGTAGATTAACCATAATAACTTAAATACGAGTCAATAACAGCACTAAAATTCAGAAACTTTTAAAACCTCAGTTCAGCCAAAAAATTCAATTATCCCTTCCCCTATTACCTTAATTCTAATATCCAAGAGCAGTAAAACAACCAAATTCAGATTCAAGTTTTCATATGTTCTGATTAATTCTCTTATGAGTCATAAGAAAGGTAAAAAAAAAAAAAAATCAAGAGGAGACTCAAAAGACCTAAATTCTCCACAAACTTGAAAGGGAGAGGTTTTCCTTATAATAAAGTCACTCTTCCAAACACTGCTCACATACAATATTTTGATTTAAAAAAACAGTGAGGGTTCTAAAAACAGTTTTGATAGGAATACAGCAAATGCTAAGTGCTCAAAGACTCTTTAAATGGCCTAAGATCCACAACATATAGCAACTGTAAGTTTTTCTGAAGCACAAGTTCAGCACGAATTTGCACTCACTGGGAGACCTGAGTGTCGGAAGTCTGTCCCTTGGCCTGGGCGTACCCCTACCACAGGCTTCATCTCTGCATTTCAGCATATCTTGCTTTTTTGCCTGACTTTAGTCACATTTTATAATGGATGCCCAGAAGAAATAAAATATTACTTTCAACAATTAAGTCCCTCCACTATTCTTTTTTTTTTTTTCACCACCACCATTTCCATTTTTTATTTTTTTTTTATTATTATTTTTTTTAATGATTTTTTATTATATTATGTTAGTCACCATACAGTACATCCCTGGTTTTTGATGTAAAGTTCGATGATTCATTAGTTGCGTATAACACCCAGTGCATCATGCAATACGTGCCCTCCTTATTACCCATCACCAGCCTATCCCATTCCCCCAGCCCCCTCCCCTCTGAAGCCTTCAGTTTGTTTCTCAGAGTCCATAGTCTCTCATGCTTCATTCCCCCTTCTGATTACCCCCCCTTTCTTTATCCCTTTCTTCCGCTACCGATCTTCCTAGTTCATATATTCCATAGATGAGAGAAACCGTATGATAATTGTCTTTCTCTGCTTGACTTATTTCACTTAGCATTATCTCCTCCAGTGCTGTCCATGTTGCAGCAAAGTTGAGAATTTGTTCTTTTTGATAGCTGAGTAATATTCCATTGTATATATGGACCACATCTTCTTAATCCAGTCATCTGTTGAAGGGCATCTCGGCTCCTTCCACGATTTAGCTATTGTGGACAATGCTGCTATGAACATTGGGGTGCATATGGCCCTTCTCTTCACTACGTCTGTATCTTTGGGGTAAATACCCAGTAGTGTAATGGCTGGGTCATAGGGTAGCTCAATTTTTAACTTTTTAAGGGACCTCCACACTGTTTTCCAGAGTGGTTATACCAACCTGCATTCCCACCAACAATGTAGGAGGGATCCCCTTTCTCCACATCCTCTCCAACAATTGTTGTTTCTTGCCTTGTCAATTTTTGCCATTGTAACTGGCGTAAGGTGGTATCTTCGTGTGGTTTTGATTTGAATTTCCCTGATGGCTGATGATTTTGAACATCTTTCCATGTGTCTGTTAGCCATTTGTATGTCATCATTGGAAAAGTGTCTGTTCATATCTTCTGCCCATTTTATGATTTGTTTATTTGTTTCTCGTGTATTGTGCTTGAGAAGTTCTTTGTAGATCTTGGATACCAGTCTTTTATCTGTAGTGTCATTTGCAAATATATTCTCCCATTCCGTGGGCTACCTCTTAGTTTTTTTAACTGTTTCCTTGGCTGTGCAGAAGCTTTTTATCTTGATGAAGTCCCACAAGTTCATTTTATCTTTTGTTTCTCTTGCCTTTGGAGATGTGTCATGAAAATGTTGCTTTGGCCAATGTCGTAGAGGTTGCTGCCTATGTTCTCCTCTGGAATTTTGATGGATTCCTGCCTCACATCGAGGTCTTTCATCCATTTGGAGTTTATTTTTGTGTATGGTGTGAGAGAGTGGTCAAGTTTCATTCTTTTGCATGTAGCTGTCCAATTTTCCCAGCACCATTTATTGAAGAGACTGTCATTTTCCCACCGGATGTTTTTTCCTGCTTTATCAAAGATTAGTTGCCCAAAGAGCCGAGGGTCCATTTCTGGGTTCTCTATTCTGTTCCATTGGTCTATGTGTCTGTTTTTGTGCCAGTACCATGCTGTCTTTGTGATCACAGCTTTGTAGTACAGCTCAAAATCCGGCATTATGATGCCCCCGGCTTTGTTTTTTCTTTTCAATAGTTCCTTGGCGATTTGGGGCCTTGTCTGGTTCCATACAAATTTAAGGACTATTTGCTACAGCTCTTTGAAAAACGTCATTGGTATTTTGATCAGGATAGCATTGAAAATGTAGATTGCTCTGGGTAGCATGGACATTTTAACTATGTTAATTCTTCCGATCCATGAGCATGGAATATTTTTCCATCTTTTTATGTCTTCTTCGATGTCTTTCAAGAGTGATTTCTAGTCTCTAGAATATAGATCCTTTACATCTCTGGTTAAGTTAATTCCAAGGTAACGTATGGTTTTTGGTGCTGTTGTAAATGGGATGGATTCCCTAATTGCTCTTTCTTCAGTCTCATTATTCATGTATAGAAATGCAACTTATTTCTGAGCATTGATTTTGTATCCCGCCACATTACTGAATTGCTCTATAAGTTCTAGTAGCTTGGGGGTGGAGTCTTTTGGGTTTTCCATATAGAGTATCATGTCATCTGCGAAGAGAGACTTTGACTTCTTCTTTGCTGATTTGGATAACTTTGATCCCTTTTTGTCGTCTGATTGCTGTTGCAAGGACTTCTAGTACTATGTTGAATAATAGTGGCGAGAGTGGGCATCCTTGTCATGTTCCTGATCTTAAGGGAAAGGCTTCCAGCTTTTACCCACTGAGAATGATATTTGCTGTAGGCTTTTCATAGATGGTTTTATAGATTGAGGAATGTATGCTTGCTTTGTCTACACTCTTGCAGGTTAATGCAGAAAGGATGCTGTATTTTGTCAAATGTTTTTCTGCATCTATTGAGAGAATCATATGATTTTGAATTTTTCCTTCTGGATAAAATCTAAGACACTTGCATAGATTTCGAATGTTGAACCACTTGCATCCAGGGTTGAATCACTTTGTCATGATGGATAATCCTTTTAATGTGCTGTTGGATTCTTGCCAGGATCTTGTTGGAATTTTGGCATCCATATTCATTAGGGAAATGGTCTGTAATTCTCCTTTTTGATGGGGCCTTTGCCTGGTTGGGGGATCAAGGTAATATTGGCCTCATAGAATGAGTTTGGTAGCTTTCCTTCTGTTTCATTTTTTTTTGAAATAGCTTTAGGAGAATTGGTATTACTTTTTCTTTGAATTTTGGTAGAATTCAGGAAAACCATCCGGGCCTGGAGTTTCTTTTTTAGAGTTGTTATCACTGTTTCATCTCTATAATTTGGCCTGTTTAAAAATCAACTCATTCTCTGTTTCAGTCTTGGTAGTTTAGGAGTTTCCAGGAATTCATCCATCTTGAATTCTTAATTTATTGGCATAAAGCTGTTGATAAAAGTTTCTAATAATCCTTCCAATTTAATTGTTGGTTGTGACCTCTCCTTTTCATTCATAATTTTATTAATTTGGGTCCTTTATTGTTTTGGTAAGTCTTGCCAGTGGTCTGTCAATTTTATTTATTCTTTCAAAGAACCAGCTTCTAGTTCTGTTGATCTGCTCTACTGTACTTCTGGTTTCTAATTCATTGAAATCTGCTCTAATCTTGGTCAACTGCTTCCTCGTGAGTGGATTAGGCCTGTCCCTGTTTGCTGTTCAGCTTCTTGAGTTGAGAATATAAAAATTGCATTTTAGATTTTCTATATTCTTTTGAGTGAGGCTTGGATGGCTATGTATTTCCCCCTCGGACTGCCTTTGCAGTATCCCATGAGTTTTGGACCATTGTGTTTTCATTCTCGTTGGTCTCAAGAATTGTTTAAATTGATTTTTTGATTTCCTGTTTTATCGAGTCATTCTTGAGCAAGGATGGTTCTTAGTCTCCAAGTGTTTGAGGTTCTTCCAAATTTTTCTTGTGGTTGAGTTCAATTTCAAAGCATTGTGGTCTGAGACTATGTGGAATAATTTCAGTCTTTGGTATCAGTTGAGACCTGTTTTGCTGACCCAGAACATGGTCTATTCTTGAGAAGTATTCCTGGGCATTAGAATAAAGATGAGTATTATTTGGGTTCTGGGGTGTAGTGTTTATATATATATCTATGAGTCCAGCTCGTCAAGTATGGCATTCAAGAGCTCCTGTTTCTATGTTGGTTTTCCCAGTGCTCTCTATTGCTGATAGTGGAGTGTTGGGTCCCCTACTATTAGCAGTATTTTTATCTATATGTCTCTTTATTCTGTTTAAGAGTTGGCTTGTGTAATTTGCTGCTCCCCTTTGGGGGCATATACATTATAGACATATATCCACTTGTTGGACACATCCTTTAAGAATAATTAGTGCCCTTCTGTGTCTCTAACTATAGTCTTTAGTTTAAAATCAATCTGTCTGATATGAGAATTGCTACTAGCTTTCTTTTGAGGTCCATTGGCGTGAAAGATGGCATTCCATCCTTTACTTTCAGTCTGAATGTATCTTTAGGTTCAAAATGAGTCTCTTGTAGACAGCAAATGGATGGGTCATGTCTTTTTAGCCAATCTGCAACCCTGTGGCGTATTATGGGAGCATTTAGGCCATTTACATTGAGACTGATTATTGAGAGATATGATTTTAATGATGCCACATTGCCAGTAAAGTCTTTGTTTCTATAGATTGTGACTTTCTGTTCCTATCATCTTGGGGCCTTTTTACTTTTATAGAACCCCCCCTTAATATCTCCTGTAGGGCTGGTTTCGTGGTTACGAAATTGGTCAATGACTGGCAATTCTGGAAGGTCTTTATCTCTCCATCAATTCTGAATGACAGTCTTGCTGGATAAAGGTTCCTTGGCTGCATGTTTTTCTCTGAAATAGTTTTAAAAATGCCCCCCCAACCCTTTCTCTCATAACAGGTCTGTGTAGACAGATCTGATGTAATTCTGATACCTTTGCCTTGGTATGTGAGAAAGTTTTTTGCCCTGGCCACTTTCAATACTGTATCCTTGGATCTAATATTTGCGAATTGCACTATGACGTGATGTGGCGTAGGTTTGTCGTGGTTGAGCTTGGGAGGGATCCTCTCTGCCTCTTGGACATGAATGCGTTGTTTCTTTGCTAGATTAGGGAAGTTTTCAGCTACTATTTGTTCAAATATCTCATTCTAGACCTCTGTTTTCTCCACTCGGGACTGCTAGTAGATTCTGACATTGGAACGACGTTTCATCGAGTCGCTAATCTCCACAACCTTCCCTACATTCCTTGGAGACTGATTTTTTGAGCAAGTTCTATTTTTTAGCTTTCTCTTCTATCACCCATCCCTCTAATTAAAGCTGCAAATACGTTTCCTTCGCCTCATCTAAATCCTGGCTCGGCCAGAGCCTCTAGTTTTTGACTGCATTTGGTTCATAGAACTTTTTAATTTCTGCCAGATTCGCTCTCACTTGCGCCCCTTAGAGATTCTAGTATTCTCATTTAACATTTTCCAAGTTTACTTTTCAAAGTCTACACATCATATATTCATTGTTATACAGATTCATTTTATCTGATAATTTGGTTATCCGTATCCGTGGTTCTGTGGCAGAGGCCACAGACTCATTGTCTTTTCTTTGCTGGGGGGTATTTCTCCTAGTCATTCTGATGAGGAGAGGTTGCAGGGTTGTCCAGAGCCCAAATTATTGACTGGGTCCCAGGCCGCACGCCCTTATTTTATATGGATCTTAGGGATGTGGGCTTCTTGATTTTTCAGCCTGCCTTCTGGGGGAGGGGCCTGCCGCGTTGATACTCAGGCAACCCTGTTTGGGTAGAGTCTCCATGTCCCCTGCGAGGGGGGATGGGGATAGGCACACTGTGAGCTGGTATTTCCAGGCTTTTCTTCTCTGGCGGCTTTCCCTGGTGGTTTGCTGTGCCTCTTCTGAGAGTCAGAGCAGCAGTAGCCGAATCTCAGCCTCTGTCTCAGAACAGAGGGATCTCAGACTGTTCTTCACTGATGTTCTGGCCACTTTAACTCTGTTTCTGTTGATGCTGCTCAACCCTGCAGCATCCCGGGATGCACGCCCCACACCCGGCGTCCCAGCCCTCACTTCCAGGGCCATGGCGTCTCTGTCCTTTGTATTTCTAACACCGCCAGCCGCCACCCCCCACCCCCACCTCCGGAGCTCCATTTCAGTGTGGTTCGCATGCACTCCGGAGCTCAGGTTTTTAGACGGGTTGCACACATTCCCTGGTTCATGGTCTCACCGGCGCACTCCCGGAGCTCCCAATCTCAGTCTGGTTCCAGCAAGCTCACCAGAGCTCCGTTTCAGTCTGGTGGTGCGCATTCCCCGGCTCACCGTCTCAGTCTGCTCTCTCGCAGGTGCAGGTCCGCAAGTCCGCCCGCTCCCCCGTGCAGGTGGCTACCGCTTCCCGGAGCCCGAACGTGGCGGCTCCCTCCCCCTTCCATTTATCTTCCCATATCTGTGCGCGGTTTCATGGCTCCCTGCTTCATAGCTCAATACTCAGCGCTGGAGATGTTCATTTGTAGAGATCCAGATGTATCTTCCTGCGTCTCAGGCTGATTCCGTGGATGTTCAGGCTGGTCTGGTACCTATCCAACTCAACTCAGGGGACCAGCTGAAAAAGGGGTCCTCTACTCCTCCGCCATCTTAACTCCTCCATGCCCCTCCACTATTCTTAAATTGCTTAAGGACAAGTCATGTCTTATTATCTTTGTATCACTAGCCTCAACATCATGCATGTCTCATAGCAAGAACTATAGTTACGATAATGATAATGACGATATTATTTAATATGGAAAGCTTACTACAGAAGCATCTGGTGCTGTTATAAGTACTTTGCATATATTGTTCAATTTTCACAACTCAATAAGGTACAAATGAGAAAACTATAGTTTTTAGACACAAACAGAATTGACACAGTTCAAATTCTGGTTCTTACACATACTTAATCTTAGAAAATGTATGTGCCTGTTCTGAACTTCAGTTTGCTCCTCTGTAAAATGGAAGTCATATTTACCTCATTGTGCTGCTGTTGTGAAGATTCAGGGTGACAGCACCGAAAAACAGCTAGCTCGTTACTCGAACATAACAGGTCCTCACAGAAAAGGTTAGTTTTTCTCCTCCCACAGCTCTCACGGTGCCCAGGAAATGCAGACTAGAGAGATCTTTCTAGCCTCCAACAGTGGTTCTTAAACTTTGGTTGGTTATTAGAATCACCTGGGGGAACTTAATGTAAATATAAAAGCCCTGTCCTTTTGCAAGGAGCCTGGGCCTTGGTAGGCTCTCTTAGCTCTCCAGCTGATTAGGATACACTGCAATGGTTAAGGTTAAGAGGAACTGCTCTACCGGTGTTCTTTCCCTAGCTACCTGATGCTCTGACTCCTATCCAGGAGGGGAATTTCAACCTCTGACGTCTGAAAAAACTTGGTGCACCTTCCTTCATCCTATCGGTATCAGTCTAGAAGACTTCACAGACATTTCCTTGATTTCTCCACAAGCAAAGAGAAGGGTAGGTGTTAAGGGGTAAGCAGGGGTTGATAACTTGCAGAGATAAAACATCTATCAGTGGATTCTAGAGTAGCATACACCAGAACTGGGCTTTGTATCTTTTTTCTCTTGTTCCTCCCTTCCCCCAATTAACTGCTAAATTCTACACAAGTCTACAGCTGATTAGAACAGCAGGAAACCTGAATCAGCCCAAGCAGTAACAAGTAGGGAAGTGGCAGAACTAGAAGACAAATTTACAGTTTTCATTCAACGTTCAATGCCAACAACTAAATTACAAAGTAACACAATACTGACAAGACTGATAAAACTATAATCAGTCTTACAAAGAAGGAATGGTTCAGTAGAATACTGGTTTACAGAAAATGATAGTCTCCCTGGCAGTGACTAAACAGGCTTCCAATAAAGTAATATGCAGAAAACAATTATGTTAACATTTTGCTAATGTTAATTTTAATACGCTGTTCAAATTTCAGAAATTAATTGCTTTTTTATTTTGGAAAATATGAACACTTACAATAAATCTTTAGGAAGCCTGAACTCCATGAAAACTCTAATAGAGAACTAAATAGTGAGAAACAACTAGAATAGGGATATTGTGTGTGGTTTTCAAATTAATTATTTTGTAAACATTACAAAACTGAGCACATAACTCTGAGAAAGTAAAAAAAAAAAAACATTAGATTTTTGGAGAGTCATGCAATCAAAGCTCTATTACTTAGGACTGTACCAATAAGAAAACAGTAGAAACTGGTATTTTTTATATTCCCCACTACATGTCTTCAACCTAGTGCCCACTATCCATAATTTTAAAGGAGGTTTAATGATTTCAAACATAATGAACACAGATGGAAGTCAATCTTTTCTAAGAGATGTTTATAGAAATCTATAAAAAAATTAACACAAATTGAATCGTATTTTTTGAACTCCAACTCTGAGCTGGGAAATATACAAAGAATAATCATGATATTAACTAATATTTATTTGTAACTACCATATAAACTAGACTAGATTATAAATTCTTTCAGTAAATAAAGGCATGAAATAAATCTATTCATCTTTATTCTAAACTCTCTTTAAGGCTAACACAGAGACACAACACACATATACAGTGCTACACTGTGGATATTAATTTGGTTGATAATTAATATACATATACAAGGGAATATACATATACATACATATATGTAATTAATAAACATATACAACATGGTTGCAGGGAAAATTGGAGTAGAAAAACCCGGAGGATAACTTTCAAACCAAGGGATGAGGTAAAGGCCCTAGGAAAAAAAAGTATCTTGATACAGAGTGGCTAACATGATGAGCCCTGAGAGAAATCTGTGGAAGGGAGGAATATTCTAGAGGAGAAAAACCTCAGACAGTACAGTGGGCAACACCCCCATAATTATGGCCACTAAAGCTGTGCTTACACAAATAACATACCAATGTTGTCTCTCTCCACCCCTCAGCTACTCTAATAAACAAAAAATGTAGGCTGCTTCTAGAAGTCACTGAACAATACACAATATCCTCTAGTATGAAGATGTAAAAATATGACTGCTTAAGAATATTATAATACGTAAAATTGTAATTATAATTCAATTATCTCTTTCTTCTTTCCTTGGCTAGATTGTAAGAACTCCGAGGACAGACACTAGAAATTTCTGTGATCGATATTTTACCCCAGTTCTGGACCAGGGAAATACAAGGCAGGTAATAAATATTAGTTAAATGAATAATAAATGAATCATTCTATATATAAGTAGGAGTTACGTAAATGAACAGAAGCAGGTTAAGTAAAAGGTCTAAGAGGAGAAGGAAACCTGGAAAGTAGGACAGTCCTGAAAATACCCTGACTAAAAGCTAAAGGTTAATATGCACATTTACCAAAGCACAGTCTCTGAAAAGCAGTGATTGACAAATCTAGGTTTAGAATAAGGAAATGAAAATAGGAGTGTAATGTATTCTTTGTATTTCCATTTGTCAATAATTTCAAAATTTTTGCTTTATTTTGGATTTTTTTTAAAAGTCTGTCTTTAATCCATATGCAATCCACATATTTAAGACACTCATAAATTTCCAAGAGGTCAAGCAAAGAACATGAAAACTGACTAATGGCATTCCTGGCTAAATACTCATTTACATCTATCCAGGCATCAGAATTTTATCCCTAAAATCTCAAAAAAAAAAATGAGTTTGTAAAGTACAAAGACAGAAAAAAGTCATTGAGATCAAAAATGGAGAGGGGAAATCTTTGCCCAGTATAAGACCTGATAACTTTAATTATTTTAACTTTGAAAGGAACCTAAATACAGAGTTGAACTTGGCCCAGTCTCTTATCCTGACATTTCTTTTTCAGCATTATTGAGATACAACTGACATACCACATTGTGTATGTTTAAAGTATACAACATACTGATTTGATACACTTGTATATTGCAAAGCGTTATCCCCATAGCTAACATCTCCATTATGCCTCATAATCACCATTTCTTTTTGTGGTGAAAACATTTAAAATCTAATCTCTTGATGCCTATGACATGGGGTTGCTAATAAGACAGTCTCATCTAATCATTTTAATGTCTTCAAGAATATGTTTTATTTGCTAACTTCCCCCCCAAAATGTGATTTAGACATGTAATTCAAAAATCTTAAATCTCTTACTTATTTTAGTCTGAAATAAGGTTAATAGAGGATACTCATTCCATAGGGGCCTGAAGAGAAACTTTACATTTCAAAGCATGCGTATGAACCAACATACTCTTCAGTGGATTCAATTAAATGAAATGGTCAGAAATGTATTCAAAATGAAATAACCAGACGAACTTCTTGCAATTTTTTTTCTTCCAGCAAGTGGTCATCAAGCAGGAATTCCACACATATTAGATGCTGTAACCATTTCCACATTAAGCAGAATTATCACATTGCTATAAAATGTAGACTCCACTTAGGAATGCTGGTCAATGATTTCATCATTTTATCAAGCATGTGAAGGTTGTTATCTTCAAGCTGAATGTTGCTACCCAAGGTGGTTATACAAACACTGTTTGCTTAAAGACAGTATTATCTGAAAAAAGAAGTCTCTTTGCCAAAGTAAGGTAAATCATTTCCCAAGTTATCTCACAAATCAGCCTAGACTCCTGACAAACTCCCTATAAGAGTGAAGAAACTTTCCTTGAAGGAAAACTACAGGTTAATTAATATACAGAAAACAATGTACAAAAACAACTTCCAATGACAGGACCCCATTGCCATGCTAACTTCATTTTGTTGAGTTTGTTGTTTAAGCTTCCCCTAATCAAATTTTCTAGGATAATTACCATCAAGAGGTGAATTCACTTTTTAAAAAAGGATGAGGAAAGACATGGAAAGTTTTCTTAATGTATTATACAAGGCAAGATTAGTCTGCCAGAAACACTGCCATACTATACCTTTTTGGTGTGTGTGTGTGTGTGTGTGTGTAAACCCACCCTAAGACTTTAAGCCAATCTTTGCTTTTTTCATAACTCATACTACATAGACACCCTAAGGATTTCTTTTTTTTTTTTTTTTTAAGATTTTATTCATTTGAGAGAGAGAGAGACAGCCAGCGAGAGAGGGAACACAAGCAGGGGGAGTGGGAGAGGAAGAAGCAGGCTCCCAGTGGAGGAGCCTAATGCAGGGCTCGACCCCAGAACACTGGGATCATGCCCTGAGCCGAAGGCAGACGCTTAATGACTGAGCCACCCAGGTGCCCCCACCAAGGATCTCTTTAATCCACTAATGAACATGAAGGAATCTTTTGCGATCAGAGTCACAGGCAATATTTATTCATGATTATAAGGAATTTTGGTTATAGAAAATATTAACATTCCACAGGGGCTTATCTATCAAACCTGTAAGCATTTTAATGCATCTCTGATGAATCCCAAATTCATCAGGACTTATTAGACAGCACGAAAGACACTACATGCAAATCCTAAAAACAGTGGCAAATTTAACAAAATGCTGTTGATACCAAATTTTTAAAAAGCCATCAATTTGGCAACCTCATACTGATTTCTTATTTAGCAAAATAATGAGTGTGATGGCAGCATCATAATGCTTGACAACATAGAGCTCTTCTGGGGCATCTAGGCACTCTGCTAACAAGTCAGCAGCTCTGGCTCCTTCATTTACACGAGGACACCAGTGAGCAGGAAAAGATGGCATAACACAAAAAGAAAATAACTTGGGAACTCAGGCAGTTGCCCAGGGGATGGTAAAGAGCCAAGCTGAAAAACCTATGGT
The DNA here is from genome assembly GCF_017311325.1 of Ursus maritimus. NCBI lineage: Eukaryota > Metazoa > Chordata > Mammalia > Carnivora > Ursidae > Ursus > Ursus maritimus. The sequence goes on from NW_024424675.1 coordinate 9,990,191, forward strand.
CGCTAAGCAGCGAAAAAGCAGTGGAGAGATTCTCTTCCAGCTATGCAGCAGCTGCAGTAAATTCAGACTCATGGAATCACAGCACACCCTGGTGACAAAAATGGGCTACCTCCACCTGCCCTAATCAAAGTCACGGAAACATCATCAAAGTAGGGAACAGAGTAAGCTACCTAATGTTTCTTCAAATCTTCCTGAGAAGAACCAAAAGCACAATGAGTGGATCTGCACTATAATGAAAAAAAGAAAAAGAAAAAGACTTTATATAAATCAAATGCTAAAGATACTTTTAAAGTATCTGGCTTAGTCAGTTACAAGCAGTGTGCACTTGGGCAAGTTTTTACATTGGGCCTTAATTTCATATTAGAGATTCTGAAAAGTACTTATCTTATAGGGTAACCATGAGGATCTAATAAAGACAATATCTATAGTTTGCTTAGAACAGGACCTGGCATACAAAAAGCACTATATGTATTTGTTAAATAAATAAATGAATGAAATCAATGCGAAGATAGGACTTTAAGCTGAAAAAGAATAATAATATTAAAAGCTGCAATATATTGAGTGCTTGCTATGTGTCATCCACTATGCTCTTTACATACATCCTCCCCTTTAATCGTAATAACAAATCTCTCATTTATATATGAGGGAAAGCAAAGATGAAGTCCAAAACAAAACTAGCATATAGCAAACTAGCCAGAATTTCAAACCCAGGTACTTCTGTCTCCAAAACCTATTCCTTAACCACTGCGCCACAGAAAAAAATGGTTTTATTCATCTATTCCTATTTTATAAATGAAGAAACTGAGTTGTCTTAGCTAAAGCCCCAGTTAGCTAGTAGATAAAGAATTAGGTATCTGAGCCTACAACAAAGAGATACTCTGTTTTAAAAAACTAAAGAGAAAAAAAATTTTTAAATATAAATAGAAAATTCTACTGCCAATAGGAATAGTCTCAAATGACCCAGGATTATAGTTAGTCTAAAGATATCTACCCTACCCCCTCCCCAGAAAAAACACACCCAGGTAAACTATAGTAATTAGGTAGCAGAAGTATTTCTCCTTGGATGGTGGAAGGGAGGAAGGGTCAGTGTCTGGATAACTCTGTAATATAACCAACCTGTTCATCACAGTAAATGCCAAGTCTAGTGCCAAAACATGTGGTAAATTTCAACTTTGTTTTTCCAACATAGAAGGAAAGACCATAAGGAGGGCTGGATAGGTACACAAGCTCACCAGCTGGCTCTCTTGGCCAACACCACTGATGATCAGTTCAAAAATAAAGAGATCTGTGGCAGATGCATTCTCCCTGAGTACGCCCAGCCTTGACAATGAAAGAAAAATCAGGCAGCTCCCCACCCACAGGTACTGGCTGAGAGTCATCTGACAGCAGCTGATGCTGAGGTATACACAAGCTCTGCCCTACACCACTATGCAGTGAAAAAGTTGGTATCTTAACATTAAGGGTGAAAAGTGCTCGGTATACATATTGAAAATACAAGTGCGTCTGCATTAAGTATAACAGTTAAAGCTCAGTGTTATTACCCCTGTATAAAAAATGTTTCACTTAAATCCAATAATAACCTAAATTGTGGACATGTTACATGATATTTATATTCCCTTGCTATATTCATCATAAATGACTTATCAGAGTCACTGAGCACACGGGATACTTTCTTTTCTATTTTTAAATGAAAATGAATTTTTTTCCCTTTCTTTGAAATGTAAACAACAAAATAATCCAGGGAACTTTCTCTTTCTGGTTACTCTTCCAAAACATAATATTTATTTGTATTTACCTTCTGCCACAGTCTGAATGTTGTGTACCCCCAAATTCATAAGTTAAAACTGTAACCCCCAGGAGTCAAGAGGCGTTTTATACCTATCCTTCTTAACTATTCCAAAAAATTGAAGAAGGAATGCTTCCAAATTCATTCTTCAAGGCAAGCATTATCCTGATACTAAAACCAGACAAAGACACTACAAGAAAGGAATTACAGACCAATAATGTTGATGAACATAATGCAAAAATCATCAAAAAAATATCAGCACACCAAGTTAAACAGTACATTAAAAGGATCATGCACTGCAGTCATGTGGGATTTATTCCAGGGATGCAAGGATGGTTCAAAATACACCATCAGCACAATACACCACATTAACAAAATGAAGAATAAAAACCACATGATCATCTCAAGAAGGAAAATGCCTCAATATAGTAAAGGCCACATATGACAAGCCCACAGGTAACGTTATACTCAATGGTGAAAATGGTGAAAAGCTGAAAGCTTTCTTTTCACCTATGATCAGGAACAACACAAGGATGTCCACTCTCATGACTTGTATTCAACATAGTTCTAGAAGTCCTAGCTATAGCAATCAGACAAGCGAAAGAAATAAAATGCATCCAAATTGGTTAGGAAGAAGTAAAACTATTTGCAGATGACATGATAATATATATAGAAACCCTAAAGACTCCACCAAAAACTGTTGGAACTAAGAAATGAATTCAGTAAAGTTGTGGGATACAAAATTAATATACAGAAATCTGTTGCATTACTATACACTAATAACAAAGTAGCAGAAAGAGAAATTAAGAAAATAATCCCAGTTACAGGTGCACCAAAAAAGAATAAAATACATAGGAATAAATTTAACCAAGGTAGTGAAAGACCTATACTCTGAAAACTATGATATTGATGAAAGAAATTGATGATGACACAATTGGAAAGACATACTATGCTCATGGACTAGAAGAATTAATATTATTAAAATGTCCATACTATTCAAAGCAATCTACAAATTCAATTCAATCTTTATCAAAATACCAACAGCATTTTTAACAGAACTAAAACAAATAATCCTAAAGTTTGTATGGAACCACAAAGACCCTGAATAGCCAAGGCAATCTTGAGAAAAAAGAACAAAGCTGGTGGTATCACTCTCCCAGATTTCAAACTATACTATAAAGCTCTAGGAATGAAAACAGTATGTATGGTACTGGCACAAAAATAGACACACAGTTCAACAGAACAGAACAGAGAGTCCAGAAATAAACCCACTCTTATATGGTCAAATCATTTATTAAAGAGAAGGTAAGACTATAAAATGGGGAAAAGACAGTCTCTTCAATAAACTATGTTAGGAAAACTGGACAGCTACATGCAAAGGAGTGAAACTGGTGAACTTGCTTATACCATATGCAAAAAAAAAAAAAAAACCCTCAAAATGGATTAAAGACCTAAATGTGAACCTGAAACCATACAACTCCTCAAAGAAAACATAGGCAGTAAACTCTTGGGCAATGGTCTTAGCAGTATTTTTTTGGATTTGTCTCCTCAGGCAAGGGAAAGAAAAACAAAGATAAACTAGAGGGACTACATGAAACTAAAAAGGGTTTACACAGCAAAGGCTACCATCAACAAAATGAAACGATACCCTACTGAATTGCAGAAGATATTTGCAAATGATATATCTGATAAGGAGTCAATACCCAAAATATATAAAGAACTTATACAACTAAACACTAAAAAAAAAAAAAAAAAAAAAAAAAAAAAAAACCCAAACAATTTGATTTAAAAGATGGGCATTGGACCTTAATAGACACTTTTTCAAGGAAGAGATACAGATGGCCAACAGACACATGAAAAGATTCTCAACATCACTAATCATCAGGGAAATGTAAATCAAAACCACAATAAGATATCACCTCACATCTGTCAGATTGGCAGTATCAAAAAGACAAGAAATAACAAGTGTTGGTGAGGATGTGAAGAAAAAGGAACCCTCATATACTGTTAGTGGAAATGTAAATGGTACAGCTAATATGGAAAATAGTATGGAGATTCCTCAAAAAATTGAAAATAGAAATACCATATGATCTAGCAGTTCTACTCTTGGGTGTTTGCCCAGATAAAATGAAAACACTAATTTGAAAAGCCCTGTGCACTCCTATGTTATAGCAGCATTACTGGCAATAGCCAAAATATGGAATCAACCTAAGTGTCCACTGACAGATAAGTGGATAAAGAGGATGCGGTATATATATATATATATATATATATATATATATATATGCAATAGAATATTACTCATAAAAAAGAATGAAATCTCCCCATTTGTGGCAACATGGATAGACCTAGAGAATATTATGCTAAGTGAAGTCAGAGAAAGACAAGTATTGTATGATTTCACATATATATATATGGAATCTAAAAAACAAATTAATAAACCAAACACAACAGATTTACAAGTACAGAGAATAATCTAGTGGTTGCCAGAGGAGACAGTTGCCAAAGAATGGGTGAAATAGGTGAAGGGGATTAAGAGGTAAAAACTTACAGTTATAAAATAAATAAGACACAGAGATAGGAAATATGGTCAATAATATTGTAATAATTTTGTATGGTGACATATAGCAACTACACTAATCATTGTGAGCATTTTGTAATGTATATAAATGTCAAATGTTTACACCTGAAACTAATATAACATTGTATAACAGCTAAACTTCAAGAAAAAAAATATTCCTAACTCCCAAAGATGACAATATTAGGAGATGGGACTTCTGTGAGGTGCTTAGGTCATGAGAGTGAAGCCTTCATAAATGGGATTAGTGTTCTTATAAAACAGACTCAAAAAAAAAATTTAAAATGGGGTGCCTGGGTGGCTCAGTCAGTTAAGCACCTGACTCTTGATTTCAGCTCAGGATATGGTCTCAAGGTTGTGAAATCAAGTCCCTCATCAGGCCTGTGCTTAGCATGCTTAACAGTCTCTCCCTCTCCCTCTGCCCCTCCCCCCCCCACTCCTCTCCCTCTCTAAAAAATAAAAATAAATAATAAGACAGACTCCACAGAGATCCCTCTCCACTTCCACCATGTGAGGACACAGTGAGAAGGCATCAGCTATGAACCAGAAAGAGGGGTCTCACCAGAACACAATCATGCTGGCACCTTGATCTTGGGCTTCCAAGCCTCCAGAACTATGAGAAATAAATTTCTGTTGTTTATAAGCACCTGAGTCTCTGGTATTTTGTTATAGCAGCCCAAACAGACTAATAATATACCTTCAGAACAGAAAACATAATTCTGGCACGGAAAGAATATTATCTATTATCTCTGTCCTATGTTTTAAATGGTGGCTCTCCCTTTGGTATCTATCAGCTCTTCTTACAGGAGAGGAAACATGGCTCATTTATCTTTGGTCTACCGGTGCTCAAGAGCTAGGAGGTGCTCAATACTTGTTTATTAATAAGTGAAGTGTCAAATTTTATTTGAAGAATAATATCCTCCATTGCTTAAATGTCTAGAACTCTTTGGCAGGGATGGCTTTATTTAGCCTGTGCTTAAAAGGATCACATGCTTGGTTTAATGCTTTGCGGTTGCCACCCTTAAATTCTTAATAATTTTTTAAAAGGTGCCACATATTTTTATTTTGCACTGAGCCCCACAAATTATGTTGCCGGTCCTATCTGTCCACACTGTTGAACATGAACCTTCAGGATTAACACATGTGGAGACATGGCTGTTTCAACTCCTCCCCAAAACTGCAGAGTCCAAACTCAATACTTAACTACCTCAAAGTAGTTTGTATGAAATGACTGTAATGGAACTAACAACCAGTACTTTCCAATTTGAAATTTTTCAAACAATGAAAAAGATTCATATGAGACAACTCAAACTATTCTAAATATTTTTTTAAGATTTTATTTATTTATGTGAGAGAGAGAGAGAGAGAGAAAGCACAAGACGGTGGAGGGTCAGAGGGAGAAGCAGACTCCCCACTTAGCTGGGAGCCCGATGCAGGATTCAATCCGGAGACTCTGGGATCATGACCTGAGCCACAAGCAGACGCTTAACCGACCGAGCCACCCAGGTGCCCTCAAGCTATTCTTATCTATGTCTTTTTTATATACCTCTTCACCCCTTTCTGAATAAAATGATTTCATGATTACTATATCTAGAATAATAATAATTTCCTATTTTTATTAAGCATTTATTATGAACCTGGCATGGTCATTTTCATATATTATTTCATTTAACCCTCACAGCAAATCTATAAAGATAATACTATTATTACCACCATGTTATAGTTGAGTAAAAAAGCAAGTAGTACAGCCAGGATTTGAACTCAGGTGGTGTTATTCTAAATGTGTGCTCTTAATTAGCTATTACATAATACTAAAATATAACAAATAAATGACAATACAGAAAAACCTAAATAAGTTGTTTTTGGCAAATGAATGATCTTACTCAAGACCAGTACTGTTCAACAGAAATATAATGTAAGCCACATATCGTTTTAAATTTTCTAGTAGTTATATTAAAAAAGTAAAACCAAAGAGATGAAATTAATTTTAAGAATATATTTTATTAACTCAGTGTATTCAAAATGTTACGATTTCAACAAGTAACCAACATAAAATTAATGATATTATGTATTCATTTTTTGTACTAAGGCTGTGAAATCCAGTGTGTATGTTATACTTAGAGCACATGTCAATCCAGAATAGCTACATTTCAAGTATTCAATAGCCATATGAGAATATGAGAGGTAGATGGAATTTGAGTTGGATCCTAAAAGAATGCTAAAGTTAGAAAAATCAGAAGGGCATTTCTGGAGGAAATAAGGAAATAGTGTAAAAGAAGAGAATAAAAGGTATGCTGGGGCAGATATTTGTTTTTGAAATTAATCATGTACCTAGTACACAGCAAACTGTGACAGTCAGCATACAACACACATAATCCTCATATCAGTGATTCTGAAACACTTCTCAGAATCACCTGGAAGGCAAAACTTAATTTGCTGAATTGGTGGATCTGGATTTGCACTTCTAACAAATTTCTAGGTGGTGCTAATGCTGCTGGTTTAGGACTATACTTGGAGAACAGTTGCCTTAAATTCACACTTTGTAGGAGATACTATCTCCATTCCATCGGTAAGGAAAGTGAGGCTCAACATAGTTATGTGACTTGCCAGGTAGTCACTACTTATATAGGTAGTAAATGGCAGGGGGCTCAGGATCAAGCCTGGAATTTAAATTTAGGTCTCTTTGTCTTCAGCTTCCTATTCCCCTATGATTTCTTCTAAAACTTTTATAGTTTTTGTGGTTACATTTAACTTTATGATCCCTTTCGATTATATTTTTGTATGTGGTATGAGGTAATAGTAAAGTTTCTTTTTCTGCATATAAATGTCCAATTGTTCAAGTGCAACGTGTTCAAAAGATTATCCTTTCACTACTAAAAAAATCAGTTGTTCCTCTGTATATAACTCTATTTTTGAACCTCTCTTCAGTTCCATTGATCTATGCTCTAGCCTAGAGGTCTCTTTGTCTTTCTTGACACCAATAACACACTGTCTTCATCACCATGGATCTATAGTAAGTTTTGGAATCATGTAGTATAATTTCCCCGAATTTGTTCTTTTTTAAAAACTAATTTGGCTACTCTAGGATCTTTGCATTTCCATATAAATTTTAGAATCATCTCATCAATTTCTTTAAGAAAGCCAGGAAGGATTTCGACTGGAATCATGTTTAATCTGTGGACGAATTTCCAGAGAATTGATGTCTGCACAGTATTTAGTCTTCCAACCCATGAAATTGAGCTTATCTCCCCATTTAGGTCTTCTTTAATTTCTCTCAGCAAAGCTTTGAGGTTTTCAGTGGATTAGCCTTTCAAGTACTTTGTTAAATTTATTCCTAAGTAAATCATATTTTTTAATGGTACTGTAAATGGGTACTTTCAAATTCTAATTTCCAAGTGTCTGTTGCTAGTATATAGAAATGTAATTGACTTTTGCATATTGATCTTTTAGGCTAAGCTCACTTATTCATTCTAACACCATTTTTTGTAGAATCCTTAGGATTTTCTACATAAATAATGTCATCTGAGGATAAAGACTATTTTACTTATTCCTTTCTATGCCACCTTTTATTTCTTTTTCTTGCTTTATTGCACTGTCTAGGCCCAGTAAAATGTTGAACAGAAATGATAAGAATGGACATTCTTGTTTTGTTTCCAATCTTAAGGAATAAGTGTTCAGTCTTCTATCAGTAAGTATGATCTTAGCTGAGAGTTTTTCACAAATGTCTCTAGTATTAGAAGAAAGTTCCCTTCTAATGTTAATACTTCCAATACTAAAAATTTTCTAAAAATTTTTATCATAAGTGGATATTGAATTTTGTCAAATACTTTTCCTATATCTATTGAGATGAACATTTTTCTTTCATTTGTAGCCTGATAATATGGTTAATTACACTGACTGATTTTCAAATTTCAATCAACCTTAAATTCCTGGGATATTTTCCACTAGGTCAGGACATACTGTCATTATTATAATTTCTGGATTTCATATGCTACAATTTTGTAGAGAATTTTTGTGTGTGTGTGTATACAGATATATATATGTATATGTGGATATATGTGTGTGTGTGTGTGTATATATATATATGAATATATATATATATAATAGTATACATATATCCATAACACATGGTATGTAGCTTTCATTTTCTTTGGCATCAGGTTTGAAAATAATTAGTGATAATGTTTATAAACTACGTAAATTACTAAATTAATTCATATATTTCTTGATATAGGAAGAACAAAGGTAATTCACAAATAATTCCAATTACACAGTAAATGGGAATTTACATTATAATGTTAACTTTTCAAAAGTTAGTTATATAAAACCATTAAAAATACATTAAACATAGTCACTTCTTAAAAATCCCCCTTTTAAGTTGTCCACAACCTTTTGCCATTGCCAGGAATTTTGTATTTCTAATATACTTGATGGAAACATCTTCATGGCCATAAGTTATACAGTGAATTCTCTCCTTTCACAGCATGGAGATAATCTGAAAATCCCACTCATGGATATGAATTTGTGTCATTCTCTTTATAAATGAAAAAGAGGTTAATACTGACCAGACTCTAGTTAAATATAACTGAATATATTAGAATTCTGTAATATTCCAAGCAGTGAGGATAAAGTGCTGCTTCTGAAACAACGTGTTTCTCTCAGTGAAATAATAAGATCAAAGTGGTTAGGAAAAAATACAATCCCTTTAGCAATTTCTAAACTGTATTGCAAGTGGAAAGTCCATTTTCAGAGTGCTAGAGTCAGAAAAGTAAGGTTCACATTAACATGTAAGATTCTATCAGGAAGCAGACTGCAGATATAAAACAGGCTGCCAAGTAATATTGAGATAGGATCATAAATAATCTGTAAATTAGAAAACTTTGAGCAAACACTGGGTTCTCTGGTAAGCAGACCCTGAGACCAAGATTAGCATGTAAGATGTTAATTAAGAAGTGCCTTTGGGGGAAATGCCTTTGGGATCAAATGTATGAAAACAGAGAGGCGTGAAGAAGGTTTAGAGTCAAATTGTGATGTAAATCTAGTGCAGTGTCAGCCTCAACTGACCCCACAGGTAACTCTGGAGCTAGAATGGCCCTTCAGAGTTGTCGTCAGTTGGGCCAAAATGGCCAAGCCTTTTTATTCCCAGAGCAATCAGTCATCAACTGTGGGCCACTTAGTCATTCTCACTGCCTACAGCTGAGGCATTTCCAGAAGGCACTGGCAGCAGGGGACTGTCTGCCCACTGCACTCCCTGCAGCTGGAGCAACAAGCTTTCTAGAAGGGCCGACCTGGGTGGCACATCACAGTTATCTACCCTATTAGGCAAAGCATTCAGAGATTTAAGAAAGAAAGATCTTAAGCCATGCCAACAACTTTATTTAGATATGTGCATATGAAGGTTTATATGACTTCCTCCACTACTTCATTCAGATCTCTATACAAGTGCCATGCCTCCAGAACTTTCCCTAACCAATCTAAAATGGAACTTCTTTACTGTGTTTCATTTTCTCATGGTACTTACCACTACCTGATATTTTAATATACATTGGTTTGTTTATCGGGTATTATCTGCCACTCCCACTGGAATATAAGTTACAGTAGGAAACAACTTTATCTTATTCACCACGATATCCCCAGTGTCCAGAACAATGCATGAAAAATAATATATTCACAAATAATCAGAGTTCACTTATTATTTGTGTTGTGAGTGATAATGATTTGTCATCACTGATAACACATTAACTATAGCATAGTTCAACTGGATTTCAAAGGTTGTAACTTAGCCTAGGTTCCTGATGAAAAACATAAAGCATACAAATAAAATTTTGAGATAAGTCATTGTGATAGTTGATTTTATGTCTCAACGTGACTGGACCAAGAAATGAATGCCAAGATATTTGGTCAAATATTTTCTTGTGTGTTTCTGTGAGGATATTTTTGAATGCGTTTTACATTTAAATGACAGACTGATTAAAGCAGATTACTCTCCCTAATGTGAGCGGGCCCCATCCAATCAGCTGGAGGCTTAAATAGAACAAAAAAAGCAGAACCTCCACCAAATAAGGGAATTCTTCCTGCCTGTCTTTGAACTGGGACAACAGGTTTTTCCTGCCTTTGAACTCAAACTGGAACATTAGCTTTTTCTAGGTCTTGAGCCTACTGGGTTTTAGACTAGAACTACACCATCAGCATTCTGGGTTCTCAGGCCTCTGGACTCAGAATGGAACTATATCATCAGTTCTCCTGGATCTCCAGCTTGCCAACTGCGGATCTTGGGACCTGTCAGCCTCCACAATCCTGTGGACAAATGTCTTACTTCATTCGTGACTGCTATAACAAAATACCACACACTGGGTAGCTTAGAAACAACAGAAATTTATTTCCCACAGTTCTGGAAGCTGAGAAATCCAAGATCAAGGTACCAGCATGGTCACATTTTTGTAAAGGCCCTCTTTCTGGCTCATAGCTAGCACCTTTCTCACTGTCCTCACATAGTGGAAGGACTAGGGAGCTCTCTGGGGTCTCTTTTAGAAGAGATAATTCCATTCATGAAGGCTCCACCTGCATGTTCTAACCACTTCCAAATGGTCCCACCTACTAATACCATCATATTTGGGGCTTAAGATTTCAACATATGAATGTTGGAGGTACACATTCAGCAATAAATTCCTTATAATAAGTCTCTTTACATATACATATGTAATTAATATATGTAAATGTAAATATATGTAAATTTCTTTGCATATATATATTTCTGTGGAGAACCCTAATAGTCATCTTATTTGAAAGAAACAAATTTCAAACTATAAAAGTAAATTATAAATAGAATCCCAAGTAACTAATGTGTGTTTTGTTATTCTCTACAAAAGACATTAGCCTTCATTTGGAATTTATCTGTCAAATGTGCTGCTATTTATGTGTACATTTGAGAAACAAATGTTTCTAACCTAACAAAGTTAGGTCCCTAACTCTTAAAAGAAGGAAATCCAAATATCTACAGAAGTATAAAATTTCATATATATATTCCACTCAACTAAATACATTTCAATATTTACTTTAAGTTCAAAGGCTGTCAATAAAGTCATAGGACATGAGGCACACCCTTATCCAAATGCAATACCGAAATGTCTTCAAATGCTAACAAGAAGTAATTTTTGATTAAGGTCCTCTAAGGAGTCTACATGCCTATGCTCTCCTTCCCTTAGTGTGAATAATCAAAAGCTAACTGGATTTCAAGTGGAACATTTAATTGACATTTTCTGATGTTGTTTCATCCAAATCATTTTGAGAGACAGAAACGTTTCACACAACTATACTATTTCTTGAAATACTGCATTTAAGGGACTCCGCACACGCAAATGTCAATTTAACCTAAAGGAAAATGCACAAATTAACCTAGCTTTCTCTGGGTCAATTTTGTTGATTTTACTATTAGACCGTTAATATATGAACGTTATAAAATGTGTTTATTTTTTTACACTTTTTAAAATTCATTTATTCATTTATTTATTTTAGAAAGCAGGGGGAGGGACTGAAGCTCAGGGAGAGGGAAGGGGAAAGAATCTCAAGCAGAGAGCAAGGGAGCCTGAGGGCTTGATCTCCTGACCCTGAGATCATGACCTGAGCCAAAACCAAGAGTCAGATGCTTAACTGAGCCACCCAGGTACCCCAAATGTGTTTGTTTTAAATAAGAGAAATAAAAAGAATATTTCACTTAAAATGTATTTCCACTTAGATTTTAAAAGCCACAGGGCGCCTGGGTAGCGCAGTCGTTAAGGCGTCTGCCTTCGGCTCAGGGCGTGATCCTGGCGTACCGGGATCGAGTCCCACATCGGGCTCCTCTGCTATGAGCCTGCTTCTTCCTCTCCCACTCCCCCTGCTGTGTTCCCTCTCTCGCTGGCTGTCTCTCTGTCACATAAATAAATAAAATCTTTAAAAAAAATAAATAAATAAAAGCCAAATATACACCTCAGAAAACAATTCCTCATCCCCTACCCAAATAAATAGTATACATGTTAAAGAAGTCATAAATATTATACAATATGGAAACATTTAAAAACTTTCACAACTTTTTCAAAATTTCCACATTCACCTTAAATATAAAATTCAAACAAAACCCAGCCCTTGAAAAGAAATTCTCCTTAAGATGATTCCACTCACCTAAAGTGTTCCTAATTGGGGCACCTGGGTGGTTCAGTTGCTTAAGCGGCTGACTCTTAATTTCAGCTCAGGTCATGATCTCAGGGTCCTGGGACTGAGACCCATGCTGGGCTCCATACTCATCAGGGAGTATGCTTGAGGATTCTCCCTCTCCCTTTGCCCCTCCCCTGGCTTGCACTTTCTCTCTCTCTCTCTCTCTCTTTCCAATAAATAAATCTTAAAAAAAAAAAGATATGTTCCTAATTTATTTCAAAAAACATAACAAACTTATCCCAATTTGTTCTTATTTGAAAGGAATACCTCTATTTGGCTCCACAGAAAAAGGAGAACCTGCTCTTCTGGTCCCCACAAGATACTGACTGACAATGCCTATTTATGAGTTCATTACAAACTGTTAAAATAGTGCTATTTCACTTCAGGCCATCAAAATAGTATGAATATATTGCTTTATTGAATTTTCCTATGCTAAATGTAGGTATTTTCTGGTGTAAGGGGGAAAAAGTTGAACATTTTTCCTACTGTTCTTGCCTCTTAGACTTTTTTATTGATTCTCTCTTCTCCTAATTAGAGTCATCCCTAAAAATGTAAGAAAATCTACCTCTTGATAGATTTGGATGACCTAATTTGAGTCCACACAATAAAATTTTTCTAGTCAAAATAAAATAGTTCTTCTTAGCTTGGATGTTATGTACTGAATTGTGTCCCCCAAAATTCATGTATCTAATCCCCAGTGCCTTAGAACATGACTACATTTGGACATAGGGCTGTTAAAGACGTAATTATGTTAAAAAGAGGCCATAGGGTAAGCCCTAATCTAATCTGACTGGTATTCTTAAAAGAAGAGGTGATTAGGACAGAGACACCAGAGATATGCACACAAAAAGAAAGGGCCGTGTGAGGACACGGTGAGAAGGCCATCTATAAGAGGCCTCAGGAAAAACCAAACCTGACAAAATCTTGATCTTAGATTTCCAGCCTCCAGTACTGTGAGAAAATAAATCTTTGTTGTTTAAGCCACCCAATCTTTGGTATCTTATTATGACAGCCTGAAGTATTGTGATTCATAAGGAATATCCATTTGGTTATTCAAATGACCAAAATATATTTCTCATATATTTGGTCTTCATCTATAGTTCCTGGCTCACAGTTGCCAAAACCCTTGGAATTTCCTTAATGATAAGAGCAATGGGACCATCTTTTGTCATAATATTTGGTCACTTATCCTCAGTTCCTGAAATTGTGCTAAAGACATAAACGTGAAACAGTGTCTTGTAATTCATAATAAGCCCCTTTCCATCACATTTGGATTTATGTTAATGAAGTAACTTGGAAATCACCTAAGGATGGGGACTAGTTGCCAGGGGAACCCACTGTCCCTAGTGTGTTAAAATTTTGAGTCCCACTCCTGATTTCTGGGGAGACAAAAGGAGCTAAAGTTGAATCAATCACCAATAGCCAATGATTTAATCCATGGTGCCTATGTAATGAAGCCTCCATAAAAACTCAAAAGGAGGGGGTTCAGAAAGCTTCCAGGTTGGTGAACACATGGAGATTTGTGCATAGTGGCATACTCCAAGAGAGGATAGAAGCTCTGCCCCTTTTCCCCATACCTTGCCCTATGCATCTCTTCCATATGACTCTTCCTAAATTACATCCTTTTATAATAAACCAGTGATCTAGTAAATAAAATGTTTTTCTGAATTCTGTGAGCTGCTCCAGTAAATTAATCAAACCTAAGAAGAGGGTCATTGGAACCTCCAATCTATAGCTAGTCCATCAGAAGCACAGATGACAACTTGGGCTTGCTATAGGTATCTAAAGTGGGAGGTGGAAAGTAGTGGTGCAAGTTTTGTAGGACTGGGTCCTTGACCTGTGGAATCAAAGGCTATCTCCTGGTAGATATGTCAGAATTGAGTTGAATTGTAGGACATCCAGCTGGTGTTGGAAGAACTGCTTGGTAGCGTGGGAAAAACCCCAAACACACACACACATTGTAATTCACCCCAGAATCTTTACAGCCCTAGCAAACTAATACAGAATATATTAGTACATTTATCTCAGGTTTATACAATACTGACATCCTAAGGGGAAAATAAAGGGTACATCAAATCACCAACTAAAATTTAGCTAGAAAATATGATAATAAAACAGGATGCTGAATATTTCACGAGTCCTACATTGGTTTCTGGAGGCTATGTTAATTTCATCCAATCCAATCTAATCCAGTCCAACTGAACCCAATAAAATGGCCTTTTCCTTTGAGCTACTTCAGGGATTCAAAGACAAATAAAACATGATCTTTGTACTATTTTGCTGTAGCTAAAAAAAAAAAAAAAAAAGGACGCATTAAAAAAGAAAAAGCTATGTAATAGGCTCTTGTATCTACAGAAAATAGACCAAATTATTATCTATCACATCAAGTGATAAATGTTATAAGTACTATGTTCAATATGATCCTTTTTTATAAATATGTACATGCATGTACAGGATGTGTGCACATGTAATACACTTGAAAAAAACCACTGGAAAGGCATATACAAAACTGTTAAGAGTTGTTTTAAGTGGTACAACTAAGGTAATTTTAATTTTCTTTTTTTTAATATTTATTTTTAGTGACCACAAATTTTTATATTGGAAAAATGATCAAACATTTTTTAAAAAGATGTTACCTGAAGAAAGGTTGCCCAAACCTGAAATGATAAAAGATATCTGCAAAAAGACGAAAGTGAGCAAATGGCTATCAATGTTTAAGAATTTCACACTCAATTCTATGAGTTTGGTTTTTCTTTATTGAGGTAAAATTCGTATCATATAAAATTAACCTTCTTAAAGTATACAATTCAGAGGCATTTAGTACATTCACAATGTTATGCAACTACAACTTCTATTTAGTTCAAAAACATTTCATCACCCCAGAAGAAAATCCCATACTCATTAAGCAGTCACTCTCTACTCTCCCTCCCACCCCCTAGCTACCACTATTCTGCTTCCTATCTCTACTACCTATTCCAGGTATTTCATTTAAATAGAATCATACATTATATGACCTTTTCTGTCTGGTGTCTTTAATCCAGAGTAATCTTTCTGAGATTCATCTACATTGTAGCATATTTCAGTATTTCAATCCTTTTAGATGGCTAATTAGTATTCCACTGTACAGCTAAACCACATTTCATTTATCCATTCTATCAGCTGATACACATTTGCATTATTTCCATCTTTTGACTATTATGAATAAAACTGCTATAAACATTCATGTGCAAACTTTTTTATGGGCATATGTCTTCAATTCTCTTGAGCATATACTTAGGAATGGAACTGCTGGGTCATATGATAATCCTGTTTAATTTTTTGAGAAACTACCAAAACATTTTTACTATGGCTTCACCATTTTATATTCCCACCAAAATATATAAGGGTTCCAACTTCTCCACATTCTCTCAACACTTATTATTTTCCCTTCCCTTTGTTTATTATAGTGATCCTGGAAGGTTCATTATGTTATATTCATAACCTACATATACATTTGACATTGCAGTTCCAGTAATCACACAACAAATTCCTAACAATTATACTGAGTTATGTGATTAAATTTTTAAATATAAGAACATGCCCATTAGGAATAAGGATAAGACCGGTGTTATTTGAATTAGTAAATATAGCTAATATTTAAATCTGGGACACGGGAAGTGAAAGGGAGGGCACATTAACCCATTAAATCCCTAGTAGATTTCTGGTCTTACTGGATAAGTAATCAAAGAAGTAGCTCACATGATATATTCCTTCTAAAGGTGGCATGAGTCATGGTATATAATAATGTTTTAATTCAATCAAGCATCAAAATAAGAAAGAAAAGAAAGAAAAAATAACTCTATACCAATTCCATGAAACATTCGAAAAAATATTATATCTAGGTCACAATTTCTCTAGGAAAATTTTATGCATGCAGTAAGAGTCAGATTCAAGTTATATTTCATTTACACAAATAGTAGAAACAAATCATCCTTTGAAACCTATCATTTGCTTTTGCGAGCAAGATAAAACATGATTCAAGAGGAAAAAAATGGAAAAAAATACCACTGGCACTACCGCATACTTCTTATCCTTTTCAAAAGTTAAATAATAATAAAAAGAAACTAGAAACTAGAAAGAGCTAAAACTCTTGGAGGGAAAAGATATATTCTAAATGCCACTAGTGAAGGTTAAATATCTTCACACATTACTAAGTTGTATCTCTAATAATTGTGAGGGGAATTTTATCACTGCTGATCACAAATTTATCATTTTTATTTCTCCACCCTTTACTTACCCTCTTTACCATTTCCCATTTTTCCATAATTCCTCTCTTCCCTCTCTTGTCTAAGCCTTAAAACTGCCAGAAACATCCAATCCATCATTCTTTACAATGTACTCAGAGGCCAGATATGTTACCATTCTTGAACAAGGATGATAATCTCTACCTTCAGATTACAGATTTGGTTTTAAAGCCCTACTACTTTAGAAGACTTCTTTAAGTAGCTTTATGTCTATGGAGGTAAACCTTCATTTTTCTTCTCTAGAAAAGACTATCAATATGCAGAGCTAGAAGATTTCTTGCCAGGGCCTAAGTAACCAGGTAAAACATGGAGTTAGGGTTACAGTTCTCCCTCCTCACATCTTCACCATGGTTGGTGCAGTGCTAGCGATGGTGAGGCTCCTCCAAACATGGAAAGCTTGACTAGGAGAGAAAGACTATGGCCAATGTCACATGGCAGCTGAGAAGCAGTTTAGTGAGATATCCAGAAATAGTCAGAGGAAGATGCACATTGAAAAGATAACTAGAGGTCCCAGAGGATATATCAGGGACAAAAACAGGACCTTTAGATAATCAATATTAAAGTGACTTTATTTGTGTCATCATTTGAAGTGACATTTAGACTATATTTGGTTAAAATGGGGCTCATCGGTTAAAAATTAAATACCTTCTGGCAAAGTCAGAAGGTCAAGTACTGAAAATTATGTACCTTGTTCTCTGCATGTTCACGAGGCAAACTAATTTCTCTTTGGTACCAAGCTACAGGGATAGCCTCATTCTCTTGCCTGATGACAATCTTGTCAAAAAACACTAGTTTGATGCCAAGCCTGAGTTAAACTACAATTTGGAAGAAGACACTGCAAAGTTTCTAATCCCAAATAGCTGTGATGTATTCTCATACACAGGGAAGGAGTTATGTGGACCAGATGGACACAGACTCTGCAGGGGAGGGTGTCTGATCGCCTCAGGAATCTGACAGGAAAGTCAAGGTGACAAAAATGAAAAATGAACAGATGGAAGCATTATATAGTTGTACAGAATTTCTGTACAATACAATGCCCATGTATTTAATTTCTTCAATCCAAATAGATGCTATTCCCAGGAGCAATAAAGCGATCGCCAGAAGGAAATTTTCAAATATTTGACCTGACACCCCTTGAAAAGGAACTCTTGATCTTATTGTAGGGGAAAACACATATCCTTTAATAGTATCATCTTTGGGAACCTACTTATAGATCCCTCCTAATGAAATAATCCCAGGTCCTTCGTGTAAGGAGAAAGGGTCACATATTAATTCATGAAGAAGTTAAACTGGATGAATTAGATAATGGCTAACAGGATAATGTTTCAGAATACTATTCTGTATCTTTGTACAGTATTTTTTATACATTTTATACATTTGTACTCTATATTTTTTACAGTTTTTTTTTTACAGGAATTAAATATTGAGCACTGACAATGTATTGTTTTATTTAATCCTCACAAAGATGAGAAGAGAGATTCAGTTAGGGGTTGAATGATCTTTATCAAGCCTTGACTAGCCTTCATGACCCTAGCTAGTAAGTGACAGAGAAAGAGAATTTAAATCCAAGCTGCCTGGATTCCATATACTGAAGAAATGGCAAGCATGCATATAGCTATGCTATTTTACAAAACGATTTCTGAAAGTAGGCAAAACCAGCAGGATTAGAACCTTTACCAATGACAGAGAATTGGACTATCCCAAGAAGACCTATGTAACACTACTGATAGCTTAGAAAAATCAAACAACTATAGAAAATATTTCTTTTATACAGCAGGATAAATTAAAGGAGGGAAAGGATTCATTCATATCTCTAAATTAAAAAGAAATTCAGGTTTAAAATAGGGAGTAACTGAAGTAACTCTTACACCAAACAATTACAGATTTTTAACATAAAAGAAGAAAGAGAAGCATGCTTCTAAAACGTGAAATTAATAAAGCAATTTAACCACCAAGATGTTTTTATACAAATAAAAGATCAATATTTTTGTTAAAAGACACAACAATGTATCTTTTAGTTTTGTCATTTCAAGCAAAAAGAAGGTCAATAGAAAAGCACTCAGCAGAAGAAAACATGTGTAGAAATGCTAAAACCAAAAAACCCAACATATTCAACAACAATGCAATACAAAAATTTCAAAAATTCACTCAGGCTAAACTATAATGCTGAAGTCAGAGGTTTCAGTTACAATCCATATTTCACCCAAACAAATATTTCAAAACAGAAGCCTCACTGAGTATTTTAATAGAAACCATACTGTTCCAATACCACAGAAAAAAACAATGAATCCTGAAAACCTTCCACAGTCCAACCCACAATATCAACTTAACATCATGAAATACACGTCAAGTTTCTACTGAATTATTAAGTATGACAAATAGGACACGGAACTGAATTGAGGAAAAGAACAGAAGTAAATATCAGGAGACCTGGATCCTACTGGTTCTGCCACATATAGCCTGTATGTTCACACCCTTGAAAATGTTATTTCCTTTCTCTAGGCCTCAGTTTCCCCATCTGTAACATAATGCACCTGGCGTGGATAATCTTTCAATTCCTTTCAAACTTTAAAATTATATGACTAACATAATATAATAAAAAATATTATTATTAAAAAAATAATAAAATAAAAATAAAATTATATGACACTGTATGACAGGATCACTTTCTAACCTCTTAATCCATACAAAATGACTGTGTACCCCTGACAGGAATCTAATTAGAGTTTTCCCATTTTCATGCTTCTAATTTTCATTTCAATACTTAAACTAAACCCTAATAGAAATAATCTCACATGTGAACAAATTATCATACATTTACATTATAAAAATCAAAATACTCCTAAGTTTACATAACTACTAGTATAAAACCCAAGTCTTTCTATGAGGTCAGCCAAGTAGAATGACTATATGTACTTTTCTTTCCAACACTGAAGATTTCCTTAGCATGGGCCATTTGACATATGAGTTTCAAATGGAAAAGGCAAAAAAATAACAAGGCCTGCAGAGCTGGCCCATAATAGGTCCTTAATATATTTATGTTGAAAGAACAAATGCATCTACAATGGTAAAGAATTCCCTTGTTTAGGATGTTTTTAACATCAGTCTAGGAATGTTATAGATATACCTAAAGCATCAACAATGATCAGTAATATGGATGGGTGTTAAAAATCACAATAATCAAATTGTTGTTTATAACCATCCTTTGAGTTTGATACTAGACTCATGGGAGAAAACTGTAAACTCATCCCCTGAAGCCTCTTATATAAGTCCATTCTAGATCAGAACACTGGCAATAATAGGCACTAGACCAGATCTAGGCCATTCAGAGAATTTGCAATTTGGAAGAAGGGTAGAATGAAAAGAAAAAGTTTGGAGAAGCTTTCTCTTGCCAAGAATGATGGCAAAAGGAAGGGCTAATGACGTAGTTCTAGGGAGCTGCCCTCCATTGTTAGGCCTCACTAGTTTTAATGTTATATTAAAAAGTTCTATTCAAATGTCAAAAGAAATGTTTTAGTGAGAAAAATACCAATTTTTCCAAAGAAAAATTTCTGTTTATCTTTAGCTAATCAGCAGTGGAAAGAGTCAATGTTCAGAAATCAATATTATAAATTGTTAAGCAAAAAGGATACCAGTAACAGAGTCCAATGAAATATATCACTTGAGACTCAGACTCAAATCCTCTGAGAAGCCTACACATACCATCCTATATAACACCTTCTAAAACTTGAAGAAATTCTAGAAATCAAGAAAAAGTTCAACAGATTCAATTATATAAAAAGCAAAACTTTTTTATAAGCAAAACTCACAACAAGCCAAAAGATACATATAGTAAATATCATAAATGATTAACATATTATCATATTCATTTTCTATAGCTGCCTAAAAAAATCACCACAAACTTAGCAGCTTAAAACAACACCATTTAATTAGCTCACATTTCTGTAGACCAGAAATACAGACACAGTGTGACCAGGTATCACAAGCCTGAAATTAAGGTATTGGTGGAGCTGAGTTATAGCCTAAAACTTGAGAAAAATCTTCTTCCAAGCTCACTCTTGTTGACAGAATTTAATACCTCACGAAGGTAGGACCCAGGCCCCTGTTTCCTTGCTGGCTGTCAGCCAGGAGTCACTCTCGCAACTAGAGGCTGAGCATTTGAGTATTTCAAGTCTAGTTCCTTTCCATGTGGCCTCCCAATCCAGCAAAGGTGTCATGAATCCTCATGTTTTTAAATTTTCTGATTTCCTCTATTATTACCAGCCAGAGAAGACTGTTTTTAAAGGGCTAATGTAGGGGGAAAAATAATGAAAATTAAAAAATAAAGGGCTAATGTGGTCTTAACTGCTACGTAGGGTCAGACCCATCCTGATAATCTCCCTTTCTTAATGTCAATTGTACCAAATAATATAACCTAACCATGAGAGTAAAATCTATCAAATTTACAGTCCCAGTAATTACTTGGAGCATGTATACTGGGGGAGGGAATACGAAAAATCTTGAGCAACATCTTAGAATTCTGCCTACCTCTATTATGTAAGGAAATTATACAATTAGGTGAAAAATATATTTCGAGATACCAAACGTATATGAGAAAATAACATGGGCAAACAAGGCCCATGAAGGAACAGAATTTTCTGGAAAATAATTTGATGAGAAAAATCAAAAACCATATAGTTGTTAATACTCCTTGGCTTAGGAATACCATTCCTGGAAATACAGTCCCCCGAAAAAAATTCATAAGAAAGAAAAAGCAATGACATGAATATGCCAGCCTCCTCTGGGTTTTCCTAGTACCATAGACACAACTCTAGAATAGCAATTTCCACTTTGAGCATCAAATCCAGAGACTGTCTTCTTCATCCTTCCCTTCACAGGCCCTAGAATGATATCTGCATTCTACAAGTATTTGTTGAGTGCCTACTACGTGACCATCACTGAGTGAGTCATCAAGACACAGAATTGTGTAATCCATGCTCTGATGTACCTCATTTCTCATAATTTTTGTAAAAAAAAAAAAGTTATATAATATCAAAAGTTTTACAGTCAATATCTGTGCAAAATATTAGGATCACAAAAGTCAAGAGAAATAAAGGGATCATTGAACCAGGCCTTGAAAACTAAGTGGAATTCACTAGAAAGACAAAGCAGATAGGGGTATGGAGGGAAGTAGAAAAGGAAGTAGAGCATATATTATGTAGCCATTTAAAATCATAATTATGAACTGTATGAAACTATATGAAAATTTTTCATATTAAGTGGAAAACTCTGTGTACCAAAATAAATCTGGGTTCTAATAAAAAATATGCCCCCCTAAATATGTATAAATACATCAAAACAAATAGGGAAAAAAATCACAGTTTTCTAGAAAGTAGTATAAGTGATAATTTATTTCCTCTTATTTAATTTTTTAAAATATTTTTTAAAGATGTATTTATTTTAGAGAAAGAGAGCACGGGGTGGGGGGGAGGCAGGGGGAGAGGGACAGAGAGTCTTAAGCAGACTCCCCACTGAGCATGGAGCCTGACACGGGGCCCGATCTCACAACCCTGAGATCACAACCTGAGCCAAAACCAATAGTCGGACCTTAGCTGACTGTACCACCCTGGCACCTCTCCTCTTATTTTATTTACATTATTATGTTTATATCATTTGTGCTTCCAAAGAAATTTTAAATAAAAAGAAAAAAAAATCACATTAAAAAATTTAAAAAATCCACCATTTGAGGGAGTCTTGCTAACTGATAGAAAAAAGAAAACATTCGATGTCTGAGTCTATTTACCATCATTCTAACTAAAAGCCCCGATTATAGGAAGCAACATACTCAACCATTCATTAGTTCTACAAGCATCTCCTGAGCACTAACAATGGGCCATAGTGGAAGGCATTGGAGATACATACATGGATAACAGTCTTTGCCCCCAAAAAAGCTCTTGATCTGACGAAACACTATAGTGAGATTATATTTGGTAATTGTATTTTAATAATTCCCAAGAAGACAAAATTCTCTAAATAATGGTTCACTTCATGGGTAGAAGCCTCAGTGTGACGGAATGAGTTAAACAGCTCACTGCCTCAAGTGCACTGATGGCAGCAGGGAGAAGATCTGTCTGTCACCGCTGCCAAGCAACTGTTTTCCCAAGACTCACAAATCAGACCAACCTGATTCTTAAATGACATCAGTTCTATCACAATGCAAAGCGATCTAGTCAATGCCTACCCATATGACTCAGTAAATCTACAAATCTAATATCTTGGCTTACTAACAGGGTGGCTGTTTCATGCTTGAAGAATAATGTTTGAAAGCCTGATAATTCCAACACAAATTTATTTATTGGATCTCAATTTTCATAAAGAAAAATCAGGATCACTACAATACGCTTATTTCTATGTTGTATTTTATTTTACCTTTTTTTTCTGATCTTTATTTCTATACTTATCATGAGTGGCTACATGTAGCACTGAAGAAAGATATAAGTCTCAATTTCAACTCAAACTCCTGGAACTATTAGAAGAATTAAAAGCAATAGTGACCAAATTGATTCTTCACTGAGATCACCTCTACTAGCTACCAAAAAAGTTTTTCAATCATAAGGTATCTCCCTCCAAGCTGCAGGCTATCTGAAGAACTACAAGTTAAACAAAAAAAGAAAAGGAAAAAAACAAAAAAACCCTCACCCAAAAGACAAGATCTCTCACTGTCTTCCTAATGGAACATAAATCCAACTTGAGGATTTTTTGTTACAGGATGCTCACGTTTCACTAAATGGCTTCTTAGTGGACATTTTATTATCTGCCATTTACACAGTAAGAGTAAGAGTAACACTTAATTACTCAGAAGTAATATAGTCAGCAGTTTATTAAATTAGAAATGTCATAAAGCACAATGGATCCATTTGGGTTTCCTCCTCTTTTGTTTTATATTTTTCGGATTACCACTGTCATCATCACGATCCCTACCATATTTAATATTTATTAAATAATTTACGAAATGTATCAGGAACCGAAACCATATACATGTTAGGTCATTTCCTCCTCAAAGCTACTTTATAAACATTAGAGATCTGAGGAACTGTTTAAGATCACACCAAAAATAAGATCCCTATCTTTCCAACTTCAGAGCCCAACCTCTTAACTATTAGTTTCCTGGAGCTGCTATTAAAAAATTTGCCACAAACTACATGGTCTAAAACAATACACATGTATCTTCTCAGAGTCTGGAGACCAGAAGTCCAAAAGCAGTTTCCCTGGGCAGAAACCAAGGTGTCAGAAAGGCTGCCCTCCCTCTGGAGACAACAGGGAGAAACTCCTTGCCTCTTTCAGCTCCTGGTGGCAGCCAGCATTTCTTCTGTATTGCCATACCACTCCAATCTTCAAGGCTAGCATCTTCAGATCTCTCTCGGCTCCATCTTCACATTGCCTTCTCCAATGTATATAGTAAAATCTCAAGATCTTTAACTTAATTACACCAGCCATCTAAGGTAATATTCATAAATTCCAGGGATTTAGGAGGTGGGTGTCTTTGGGGGGAGGGGTCTGTTTTTCAGCCTACCACAACCACTAAATTCTACTGATTCCCCAACTGATTCAGTGATGGATTCTTGGTGTGGTGATGAATCAGAGATAGTCCAGAAAGATACCACAGGGAACAGTATACACTCTCCTTTGAGACAAGTCAGCTGTGCAGAAAGATAAACCAAAGACTAGAACCAGTAAAGTAAGAAAAAGACACATATGGACATACACTAGAAGTCACCAAATCTCAATTTATTAGGCCCACACCAACATTTGAGCCCCAGTCTCCTTACTCCTTATCCAGTGATATTTCCAGCATCACAAACAAAGCTTAGACCAATGTACCATTTCTTCAAAAGGCCAGACTTTCTCATGGCTGGGGTCTTTTTTCATGCAATTTCTTATCTTTATGCCTACCGAAATGCTACTCTCCTCAATGCTTTACCATCATACCTATAAAGTCTTTCCTGATATCCACACTCACAATAATGACTCCTTCCCTGGCATTTGATTCATATTTCTTCAGTGCCACTTGTCATTAGTCCTCCATCATATAGTTGCTTACGTATATATGTATCTTCCTGGAAAATATAAGGTCCTTTAGAACAAAGACTATCATCCCAATGTCTGGCAGAAAATTAGGCACAAATTTTAACACAATATGCATTAGAAAGAAGGAAGGAAGGGGGGCGCCTGGGTGGCTCAGTCATTAAGCGTCTGCCTTTGGCTCAGGTCATGATCCCAGGGTCCTGGGATCGAGCCCCGCATGGGGCTCCCTGCTCAGTGGGAAGCCTGCTTCTCCCTCTCCCACTCCCCCTGCTTGTGTTCCCTTTCTCACTGTGTCTCTCTCCGTCAAATAAATACAATCTTTAAAAAAAAAAAAAAAGAAGGAAGGAAGGAAGGAAGGAAGGAAGGAAGGAAGGAAGGAAGGAAGGAAGAAAAGGATATAAGAAGTTGAAAATAAGGAGGAAAGGAACAGGAAGAAAAGGGAAAAGTAAGTATTAAAGCCCAGCTGCTTTAAGAAAACAGGGAGATACAGCTCTTTCCAACACATATCTGTGAAAGCCCTGAAGAAAGAAGATTTCAAAAATGTCTGAAAAAGAGTACCAGAGAGCAAATGCATGGACCTTTCTTGACATGCTCTAAGCCCCATCATTTATGGAAATGATTCCCAACAGAACCTCTACATCAGGATGCCTGTTATATGGAGATTCCAAGAGCACCTCCTAGACCCACTGAATCTGAATCCTGGGGTACTGGAGGCTGGGAAACAGCATTTAAAACAAGCTTCTGGGTGATTCTGATGCCCACAAGAGCTTATTGCAATCATTAGTCTTGTAAAAAAGAAGAATAAAGCCAAACAATGCCCTGCAGATTTTTTTTCTTTTGGTTTGATTCCCCAAAACTAATACTGGACTCAGTGACCATTTTCTCCTAAATTTAAAAATGAAAGTCCAGTTTCTAAAATGACAAGGCACAGGTTTGCAATATGTTCCGGGGAAAAATGCCAAAGACTCAGAAAGGGGATTTGGGAAAGGTGCCAGGATGATCCAATACTGAGCCCCTCTAGATTATGAAGATATTACTTTAATCAGCCTGGTCATAAGAATGATAGTCACAATTTGCCTGACACATCCAATCAATGACACCATTATGCCAGTTTGAGGTTTTCTGTCATCCTGATTATTTTTCACTGACTTAAATTCTTTTTGAATGTGCTACAGGGCTTGAGAAATTATAAGGAATTCCCTGGTGTCCCCTCCTGGAGTTATATCATAGATCTTACTGATCTTGTGTTCTATTCCTCATTCCTCAAATTCCTTCTTAGAAATGATTTGTTACCAGCCTTCCTCAATCTTCTTATAAAATGTAACAGTTCATGCTAGGGTGCAACTAATCTCCTCTAACACTTCATCCCCATCACCCTATCAGAGCCACACATGCCTAGAGAAGATGACATGTGAGGAGGCAGCTCCTGTCCCTAGGCTGTGGACAATCAATCACTCTATCATCTTTTATTGTGTTCTTTTGTTCCGTCATTTTTACAGGACACATTTGCTTTTCAAGGATCAATATTCAATTTAACTTTCTATGTACTATAAATCAAGTTTTCAAAAAGTGAAGAAAGACTTTGAGGTTATTTTAAACCATAGCCAGGTCCTAAGCCAAGCCCAATTAATGAGGCTGATCCTTGCAAATCCTAAGCAGAGTCAGAGTGTGACTTACGAAATGCAGGTTGCATCTTTTTCTTACTGAAAGAATATTGCTTTAACAGATATTTTTAAATAATAAGCCATAAATTAATCTGATTAGAGAACTTGTAAGTATCCGGAGGATGTAAAGTTGTGAGCTTTAAAGAAATAATTTCTTTTGCTCATTATTTCTTGCTATGTATGCTTTCGAACACATTAAGATCAGTAATTTTTCTATATGTAAAGACAGAATTATATTCACAGGATTATTTAACACACTTATTAGTTATTTCACCAATGAATTAAAATTAACAATTTGTCTATTTAACCTAGAAATTTTCTTACATAAGCAAATAAATCTTAATTCACTGTCACGATATACTATCAAATGGTAGCACCATCCACACATTTTAAGGACTTAAACACAAATAAAATCATAAGGGAAACCTATTTTATGCACTTAAAATAACTTATTTCTAAATGTCCTCACAAAGCTTAAGCAGGTCTCTTAAACCCCATGGACTGGACATGTTTCTGAATTAATTTCCACCTGGAAACCCATGGGATGAAAATTCTAACTGTGTGATAAATTAAGTTGCCAAGCAAAATGGATTAGGGATCAGTGAAATTGCCTGATAAACTGTCAGATCCATTTTGGATTGGAATTCATCCTCTTTCTCCACCTGTTCATTAAGCTCCAAGTTCATGGCAACTCCAGTGACTGATTGCACATTAACAAGCTGTTTATGTGGGGAGGTGTAGCTAGCCTAGTCAACATTCCTATACTTACACATTCATTTAAACATAATTCTCTGGTAATTTATTCTGTTCACAATCCCAATGTGGAAAAATATACCTCTACCCTGAAGTTTAATTTTAGATACAACAGAGATGTGATGTGTCATAAAATTAAAACTTAACAAAGCAAATTAGATTATACCTCAAGGTCAAAAGAAGCCTGGGAAATTTCATGCCATAAATCTGTTTCTTCAAACAATTACAAGAATGAAAGGAGTAGTGAAAAAGCGTGTGATAAAATGCCAAAATAAAATGTTTATTTCTGTCCCTATTTTAAAGCAAACATTGGCTGCTATAATGAGAAAGCTAAAGCAGTTAAGAACGTTGAAAAATAATTCTCAACCTTTCTTTCTTATCAAAATGGCCAGAATCTTTCTTTATATAACAAGTTTAATAAACCACTTGTCAATCAAAATGTACCAAATCTGAACTATAAATAAGAATATTCTTCCTACTCAAGTACCAAGCATTGACTTTTTCCTTTTTAAGTATATAGAATTTACTTCATAAAGGGACTATTCACCAAACACAAAGTTAATAAAAATCATTAAGTTCTCTGAAATTGAAGTTTAATAGGTTTATATTTCATTCAAATATGAGGATGTCTACTTTCTACTGATAAGCTAGCTTTCTTCAATATTACTTATGAAGCCTAATTTTATATGAATTAATGACTGGAGAAATTTTTCTTAATTGAAGAAAAGTTAAGTAAGCTAATAGCCAAATGACTACAATTGCATTGAGGCAAAAGAACAGAATGAATATCATGTAGATGCTTTTGAGCCCATAAGTAGAAGCTCCCCAAAAGTCACAAAGAAGTAATTTTTTAAAATATTTTTTATTATATTATGTTAGCCACCATACAGTACATCCTGGTTTTTGATGTAAAGTTCGATGATTCATTAGTTGCGTATAACACCCAGTGCACCGTGCAATACGTGCCCTCCCCAACACCCATCACCAGCCTATTCCATCCCCCCCCCCGAAGCCCTCAGTTTGTTTCTCAGGGTCCATAGTCTCTCGTGCTTCATTCCCCCTTCTGATTATCCCCCCTTTCTTTATCCCTTTCTTCTCCTACCGATCTTCCTAGTTCTTATGTTCCATAGATGAGAGAAACCATATGATAATTGTCTTTCTCTGCTTGACTTATTTCACTTAGCATTATCTCCTCCAGTGCCATCCATGTTGCAGCAAATGTTGAGAAATTGTTCTTTTTGATAGGTGAGTAATATTCTATTGTATATATGGACCACATCTTCTTAATCCAG
Source organism: Ursus maritimus (assembly GCF_017311325.1). NCBI lineage: Eukaryota > Metazoa > Chordata > Mammalia > Carnivora > Ursidae > Ursus > Ursus maritimus. The sequence goes on from NW_024424675.1 coordinate 10,018,804, forward strand.
TCATCTGTTGAAGGGCATCTCGGCTCCTTCCACGATTTAGCTATCGTGGACAATGCTGCTATGAACATTGGGGTGCATATGGCCCTTCTCTTCACTACGTCTGTATCTTTGGGGTAAATACCCAGTAGTACAATGGCTGGATCATAGGGTAGCTCAATTTTTAACTTTTTAAGGGACCTCCACACTGTTTTCCAGAGTGGCTGTACCAACTTGCATTCCCACCAACAATGTAGTAGGGATCCCCTTTCTCCACATCCTCTCCAACAATTGTTGTTTCTTGCCTTGTCAATTTTTGCCATTCTAACTGGCGTAAGGTGGTATCTCAGTGTGGTTTTGATTTGAATTTCCCTGATGGCTAATGATTTTGAACATGTTTTCATGTGTCTGTTAGCCATTTGTATGTCTTCACTGGAAAAGTGTCTGTTCATATCTTCTGCCCATTTTATGAAGTAATTTTACAGAAATTAAGTTGACTTGTATATGTAACAAAATATACATTTCGTTTAGTTAAAATTAATGGAGTGTACCAAAAAAATTTAAATTTTACTGTATAATTTCAAAAAGAAAAAGAGCACAGAGAATTCCAAATAAAGTTGCATATGAGCATTAGATAGCCTCTAGGCCTCATGAAATGTTATTTAGCACCATTATAAAGTTCAGCTCTTACTTAGATTTAACTGTAACCAACTTCTGACAAGTCGTGCAATTATAAGAATTAAACTATGGCAGAGGGTATTTGTATTTATTGTTTACTACCAGTTGAATTAGAATCCACTTCCCCATGCCCCTCCTCCTAATGTAAGCACAGCTGCTTATGCTCCCAGGGGACTGGTTCCATCCTCCACAGTCTCAGTTCAATTTGCTCAATCCACATGGAAAGTAGCATTGAGAAGGTTGAGTCCAGTTTCTGAAGCTGGGGATGCTTTCTAAATGTCAAGACTCTCTTTACAAAACCTGAGTGTTCTGGCTTATATGGCACCTATGAAACTCCACCCATTCTAGCCCCAGGGGTGGGCTCTGATATTCTCTTGCCTAGAATAAAGGCTCCAAGTTTCAGAGAAACTATACTTGATGACCTCTAAGAACCAAAGCCATACCACAAACCATCCGCAGTGTCAAGTGCTAAGCAAGATGCTAGGTACTACTTACAATGACAGTTATTTTAGGGAACTTCAATGCCTATCTCTGACCCTACCATCTTGAATTTCTGGAAGAGAAGCAGTGGCACTGAACTTAAGCTACTGGGTATCTCATTTTAGAAACACTCAGTACTCTTCTCATCAGGCCTCTAACCGAACAACCTCACCCAATGTCTCCTGACTACCACGAGTAAGTTACTTGTACCTCATCGGTGCCAATAAAACCATATAGGTAAAATCCTGCTTTCTATTTCAGAAGGTAATACCAAAAACCATGGCCCTTGTCTTCAAAGAAATGGAAATTAAAACAATGAAATACAATTTTAAGGCATAGATTTTTTTAAAAAGTCATCAAACTTAGTGTTAAATTCATACTCATAACTTGAGAGATATAAATTCATTTAACCTGTCCACAGACCTATTTGGTTACATCCATCAAAGTAGAAAAACTTTCATACCCCCAAAAAAGTTAATAAATAAAATAAATAAAAACTTGATACTCCCATTATTTCACTTCAAAGAATTTATTCCAAGGGAGTAATCAAAGATTTTTACAAAGATTCATCTGCTAGGATGTTTGCCTCAGCCTGTTTATAACAGTAAAAAACTTGAAACAATCTAAATTTCCAACATTGAGAGAATAGTTAAATAAATTAATACTCATGTGTGTGAATATAATGCAGCTTTTTAAGATGACATATAAAAATGATCACATTTAGAAAACAAAAAAATTAAGCAGTATTTTGTAAAATTCAAAATCTACCAAATGAAAAGAATCTGAAACATAAACACTGAAATGAAAAATTATGTTTTATTCTTTATATTTTATATTTCCCTGTTTAAAATATTAAAGTATGTTCCTTTTGTAATCAGACCCAACAAAATCTTTAATGTTTTTTAAAATCCAGTTGACCAGTAGGTGTGACAAACAAACTATAAGTTTTCCTAAGTGCACTGAAAAATTTTCAGAGGAAAGAAATATCTGAAAACAAGGAACAAATGCCCAATCAGCCACTGCCACTCTCTCCCTGATTTTTTTTTTTTTAATTTTAGTCTCTTAGGTCCTTTAAGGACTATGTTACTATTTAATTCCTAGGGTTATTCCCCTAAAAGTATAGCAGGGGTCAAATATAGATGACAACTCAGAAGGGAATTTATTGACAGCCATCCATTCTCACTTGGCAATATCTCCTTTTGAAAATTATCTTTTAATTCCTTGGAGGATTTAATGTTTAGTCTGATTCCATAAATTCAGAAAGAAAGAAAAAAACTCTGTAGATCTGAAAAACAAAGCAGTGATAAGTTGAAGAATAGAAATATCTCAAAAACTATGTCAGGATGCAGAACTAAAATAAAAAATGATGATTCACATCACAAGACTTTTTTTTCATTTATCCTTTCACTGCATCCTCAGAGTATTACTTTTTTCTTATATTTATTAGGCATTTCCATGTTTTTTTTAATTTTTAATTTATTTTCAAAGATTTTATTTATTTATTTAGAGAGACAGAGAGCACAAGCAGGTGAGGAGCAGAAGGAGAAGGACAAGCAGACAACACAAGGCCCAATCCCAGGACCCTGAGATCATGACCTGAGCTGAAGTCAAGAGTTGAATGCTTAACCAACTGAGCCACCCAAGTGCCCCTCCATGTTTTCTTTTTTAGAGTTTCATGTTCATATTCCTAACCAGGTTTTCTATTAGACATTTGTCATTTTTTAATTGAGGAAAGATGATGATGATGATGATGATGATGATGATGATTATAACAGTAAACCTTTGTCATATATGTTGCTAATATTTCTTTCCAATTTGACATTTAATATTCAATTTAAAGATTTTATTTATTTATTTGACAGAGAGAGAGACAGCCAGCGAGAGAGAGAACACAGGCAGGGGTAGTGGGAGAGGAAGAAGCAGGCTCCCAGTGGAGGAGCCTGATGTGGGGCTCCATCCCAGGACTCTGGGATCACACCCTGAGCCGAAGGCAGATGCTTAATGACTGAGCCACCCAGGCACCCCTCAAGTATATTTATGGTACAACTTTCTCCTGAAACATTCAAGAATATTTATGTTATCAAATTCTTCAGTCTTTGTCTTATTGATCTCTTTCTCTGGTATTGAATTCAGAATGATTTTTCCCACCAAAGCTAAAACACAAAATCCCTTATATTTTTCTTCTGCCTTTTAAATGGTTTCTTTAATTTATATTAAACTCCATATAGAATTTATATTCATGAAAGGTGTGAGATAGTGATGTATATTTTTTAATTATTACAACTTTCACATATGTACTTTAATTTGGGATTGTATGACTCTTCCCCAACCTCTGCCATTTGTCTGCCTTTTCAGGTATTTCTTGGCAAATCTCATCCTTTTATTCTACTGGATATATTTTAGAATTATTTTGTCAATTTCAAAATAAAAAAAAATCAAAAATGACTACCATCAGAACAAAATCCCAGAAATATCAATGGAATTTTTATTAGAAATTTAGGTTATTTCAGGAGTTTTGACATCTTTAACATTCCTACATCTTCCTGTTGAGGAATGGTGATGGTTGTTAGATTTATTTAAATCTCCTTTTCCCAGTATCCCTCAGAAATTCTATTTTCTGTCTCGGTATTTTTCTGAGAACATACCGAGATCCTTAGAGCTGGAAGCTCACACTTGAACACTGTTGAGAATTCATCTCAAAAAATAGTTCTTCCCTCACCCATCTATTCAAACATATCTCACAGGTTGGCCAAATGACAGCTATCCACAGTGGTGATTTTGAAACTTTTCAGCACAGAAGGGGAAGTGAAGGGAGAGAGTGATATACAGTAATTCTTTCCCCTTTGCCTATATATAGATAATCTAGTCACAAACACACACACACACACACACACAAATATGTTAGAATGTTTGTTAAAGTACTAATAATCGCAAACTGGAATTTACTGAAATGCCCATCAATAGTAGATTGGATAGATAAATTGTGGCCTATTCATAAAATGAAATATCACATAACAATAACAAATGATCTGTATCTGTATACAACAATATAGATCAATCTTACATTCATAATGGTGAGCTAAAAGAGCCAAATATTGAAGAAAATATATCATATGGTACCATTTATATAAAATACAAAAAAAGATAAAATTGATCTATGCTCTAGAAGAGAGGACAGTAAATATACTATCCTGTATTCACTACAAAATATTAGGGTGTTCCAAGGGCTCTTCCAAGGTACTGGTAATGTTCTGCTTTTTGATCTGGATGGATTTTCATTGAGCTATACACTTAATGTGTGTGTGTTTGTGTCTATTATTGCCCAACAAAATGTTAAAAGAAAAACTTATAATACAGAAATTCAATAAAGAATAAAACTTAAGGACTTTGCTAGTAGAGATGAAATTTATATTGAATCAAGCAATTGCTGTCAATTGTCCTAAAATATTTCTCAGAGTAAATGAACCTATTTTCTTGATGATTTGGAATCTAATTTCAAATATGCCTTATTTAGGTTTTACTAAATGAATATGTAACAATAACATTTACTTTAAGCAAGTGCTGGTGAATATTTAAGCAAACTTCTATAAAGTAAAATTTATCCCATTATATGCAGTCCCAGTACCTGATTTACCTATGAAGATATTCAGATATTCTACATCAACTTTTTTTTTAAGATTTTATTTATTTATTTGACAGAGAGAGGGGCAGCCAGCGAGAGAGGGAACACAAGCAGGGGGAGTGGGAGAGGAAGAAGCAGGCTCCCAGCGGGATCATGCCCTGAGCCGAAGGCAGACGCCTAACGACTGCGCTACCCAGGCGCCCCTACATCAACTTTTCTTTTAATTAAATTATACCCAGCTATTAAATTATTAGCTATCCAATCATGTCACTATCTCAATTTTTGACACAATTATGACATTCACAATTATTACAGTAAAAACACATCACTAAAGAAAACTAAAATAATTCTTCTGGGCCATTAGCTCATAAAAATTACCAACAATGTTATAGAAACTTGGCATTTAACATAGAGCCTCAGAATCGGGACAACTTTTCCTGGAAAAAAAATTCAAGTAAATAGTATAGCAGCTAAAGCTGTGAACACATAGGACCAACCCATTTAGTTGGTAATATCTATATGTGCATAAGACTTGAAAAACATGCATAGTTACCTTGTGACATTCATTTTAAAAAATCAGTTTTCTGATTTATAACTAAGCAGTATAATTCTGCCAGCATTTACCAAGTGTGTCTATGTACTAGGCACTACTATGTGAAGTGCTTTGTATACATTATCTCTTTTGATTTTCGCAACAGCCCTGAGAAGCAGGACCTATTATTATCTCCATTTTACCAATGAACAAACTAAGGCTCAAAAAGGTTAAATAATTTACTGAAAGTCATTTTATCAGGAAGTTGAAGAGACACATTTAAAATAATGATTGATCTGACTCCAACCCCTCCTTGATTAACCACAATGTAAACGTACCTCTCCTTCACATGCTGGGGTAGGGACAGGAAAAACTAAAATAAACAAATCAACCTTCCACATTTTCCACTTTAAAAATCCTATTTATGGCAAACTGAATTAATCTTTGGCCAAAGACAGTCCATTAGAGTTGGAGAGTTAACCAACTTTTTCATTATACAGCCCACAATCCACAAATGATAACAATTATACTGCCAACAAAGTATTTTTCTGTGATTACAGTACAAGTAAAATTGTCTCTAATGATATAATACTAACCATAAATTAGATGAATGTATTCTCCCCCAAGCTCCAGAAAACCCAAAACGCTTTGACCAACAGCCTTAATACAAAATTATACAAGGACCTAGTCACAGTAACAGATCATCCTATACACTGCTACATACAAAAACCTGTACATGAATTTTTATAGCAGCTCTATTGGTTATGGCAAAATACTGAAGAAAGGCCAGAAGTCCTTCAGTGGGTGGATGGTTGGACAAACTTTGGTATGTCCATGCAAGGGACTACGACTCAGCAATAAAAAGGAATTAACTACTGATACATGCAACAATCTGAATGGACCTCAAGGGCTTTATGTTTAGTGAAAAACATCAACCTCAAAAGGTTACATGTTGTATGATTCCATTGATATAACATTCTTAAAAATGACAAAACTATAGAGATGAAGAATGGGGGCGGGGGTGCAAGGAGAGGAGGGCAAAAGAGACCGGTACCACTACAAAGGGAATTCTTTTCAGGATAATTGAACAGTTCTGTATCTTGATTACGGTGATAACCATGAATCTGTATATGGGATAAAACTACAGAGAACTATAGACACAAACACACAAATGCAGGTTAAAAAACAGTGAGAAATGAATAAGGTCTACGGTCTAGTTAATAATAATATACCAATGTCAATTTCCTGGTTTTGATATTGTACTACAGCTATATGATGTCACCACTGGGGGAGGCTTACACAGGTGAAGGTGAAAGGTACATAGGACTCTTTGTACTATCTTTGTAATTTCCTATCATTATTTCAACATAAAAAGTTTAAATGAAAAATGGCCCTGGGTATGAGAACCTGACTTTGAATTTGGGTCTGCCTAACTCTAAACCCTGTGCTACTGCCTTATACACCCTACTACCTATAAAATCTGTTTTATTAAAATATACCAAATATGTATTATTTCCTATGGAGAAGAATAAAAATTACATAGGAGGCTCATCCTGGGTCACATTTAAAGAAATCCAAGCAAGTCCATAAAGTATTTTATTAGCAAAAAGTTTAAAAATCAGGGGCGCCTGGGTGGCACAGCGGTTAAGCGTCTGCCTTCGGCCTCAGGGCGTGATCCCGGCGTTGTGGGATCGAGCCCCACATCAGGCTCCTCTGCTATGAGCCTGCTTCTTCCTCTCCCACTCCCCCTGCTTGTGTTCCCTCTCTCGCTGGCTGTCTCTATCTCTGTCAAATAAATAAATAAAATCTTTAAAAAAAAAAATCAAATCATTTCATTCATGGCAAGTAAGCCCAGGTGTTCCAATGTAGTAATATTAACATGGGTATGGAAAGAGAACTTTAGAAGTTTGATAGAAAGTGATGTCTGAGCTGCTTTGGCACCATGACTGGGGGCACTGCCTCTCATTCCCCTCTCACTAGAGGCAGCTCTGGAGTCTCCTGCCATGTTGCCTTGTTCACTTGAAAGATTAACAGCTGTTCCTCTCCTTACACACCAGGCAAACAAACTGCACAGCAGAAAGCTGTAAATAGAGTCATTACACTGTACATTTGGCATCTTTCTTCCATATACCCAGGAACTTCCTGATGAGGTTGTCCTTGTGAGATGTAGAACATGTCCAAATTATAATATAATCTCAGCCAGAGAGGTGAGCTAAAGGTGCCAAATGGTTTTTGGGAGTGAGTGAAAGTTGCTGCCTGCCTTCAGATTAATTCAACAAACGCTCGTACACAATGTGGCAGCTGTGAAAAAATTACGCATACAGGCAAGGACAAGAATCAAAATAGTGATGGTATATTTTCTCATTAGTGACATTTCCGTATTTCCATTTTATTCTATTTCAACAAAAATTATCCCATAACTATTTTATTTATTGATCAAATAAATCATTTTTTAAATCAGAGCCACACTGATTCACTATGTCAAGTCCTCAATGCTAAATGTGCTATTGGTTAGAGGTGCTTTGGAGCACATGGTTCAGTCTAACACATATATAGTATCAAGTGTTTATTAAGAACATAATGGCATGACATTGCTTTGGAAGGTAACAAAAAGATGGAAAAGACACCAGTCTATAGCCTTAAGGGAGTGATACATAGGTATACAGTTGGCAAAACCCAAGAAAGACTATAATTACTGCTATTATTAAGTGCGCTAACCTGGCAAATTCAATGTTATGTTAATAACAAGAAAGAGAAAACTCAGGACAGTGATCTTCAGGTATTTAAGAAGGAAATACATATCATTAATTGTATTCCACGGAGCAGAACTAGGATCCACGGCTAGAAATTACGACATACAGGAAGGCTGGTGTTATATATACATAAAAGCTTTAAAAAAATTTTTTTTAAATTAAAGCTCACATGTTTATAGAATTTAGGGCATAACAAATCATTAATGACTTAATAACTACAGTGATCTTATTAAACCTCTGTACTGGAGAGGAGTTCATGAGATTCTTTTTAAGGGCGTGTCTTCTCCAGAGGTCCCACAGATCAGAGAAAAGCATCTTGACACCCAGTGCCACAAATGAACAGCACACAGAGACTAGCTATAAGGGAGAGAGACTTGTAGCCTATGAGGTGATATGAGGTTGGAATTCTGTCCAAAAGAAGTGATTCACATTGGGAGGAGATTAAATGACCAAGACAGATCCCCTCTCATGAAGAGTTTTGCATTTTAGAGAGTCAACAGATGAGAAAGGAATTACAGAGGCATCAGAAGAAGAGAAAGAGAAAAACAGCTCTGAGTATGGCAAAGCAAATACAGTACAAAGCAACCGATAGCCAATTCTACAGGAGTTAACAAGCTGACTAGGCTTCCAGATTTCCTCCAGGATCACCAAAACTATGCCACATTAATGTTCCAGTTCTCCAGGAGACCCTTCTGTTCACCCACCAAGGCATGCTCCTACTATCCTATGTGAATTTTTTCATCACCAAAGGAAACCTTGAGACAATGTTGGACTTCACATGAATCCTGTACTTCTGGAAAACAGGGACTGCCAAAAAATTACCCCTTACCCTTTTGTGTTCCAGGAAACAGCTTATAGCAAAGAAGTCTTCCCCATATGACTTAGATAAAACTCATAGATGTCCTCTTGTAAACTATGACAAGGCCAAGACACAGATCCTCCAAATTCCCATTCTTTCACTCATAAATGATTAGCTGAACTGTTTGTCCCCATTGACCATTCTGGCTGGTCAATGGCTGTTAACTGGAATTGACCAAACTTTAGTCAGGCTTTTTTCCCTCTTCCAAGTCCCTAGACTTTGACCCACCCCTGAGCAATGGAAGGTGAAAACTCCTCTTGAATGACCCCTCCCAAGAATCAGATGACCTCAGGGAAGAATATTCCCTGATCAAATCTCCAATCTTGCCACCAACTCATCCCAGTACCCCACACACAATTCGTTTTACCCTGTTTACTCCTCCCTATGAAAGAAAAGACCCTTTCTGGTTGGCCTTTGAGATGCTTATAGATCTCATCATAGAAGTGTTTCTTCCTATTGCAATATTCTTTCCATTGCTATATTCTTCCTCCTCATATTAGGATAGTTCTATTCTCCTTACTGTAATAATCTTTTTGAATAAAGCCTCTCCTTCCCTAAGTCCAAATTTGTTTTTATTTGGCATTTTCCACCTGAAAAAAACCTACCTTTATAAAACACAAATTAAAATAATTAAATATCCTCTTATTATTGATACTTATTTTTATAGAATCACAACTACTATGTATTTCTTGATATACAGCCACATAATAAAATATATAGGAGATGCTACCATAAATAACACTGCTAATTTCCTCAATGTTCAAACGTAAGAATTACCTAATTGGTTGTTAAAATAATTAAAGCATTTCATATCACACATGAAAAGTAGCAACCAAAAAACTGTGATTTGGAAATCGCAGAAATAATTACTTTCCATTTTACTTTTTTCTGGTGTTCAATCATCTCTTTACCACCTCTTCAAAAGAAAGACAAACCTTGATGAATTTGTTTTTTATGTTGGCCAATTATTAACTCAAGCATGAAACCAGCAATAATAGAGCTTCTGAAGTTCTTTCTGAAGAACTTTCTGCAACAATCTACCACTTTTCCAGTGGCGCAGTACCCTAGTCTCAATTTAGCATGGATACCATGAGTTAACAAATTAACTGCAACACAGACATAAAATAAATCCTCAGTGTTTCTAATCCAGAAGGGAAGTACATAAGGTATTTCTATACCAGGAAGGACATCTTTTTCTAAAATACTTATATTCCTGTTTATGAAAAATATTTTAAAATAATACTTGTGTAACAAATACATCACACACAAAAAAATCAAGTACTCACCCGCATTGACTATAGCATCTACCTCTAGCAATGTGATGTCACCTCTATAGAGAGAAACTTTTTCACTCAAGCTTTTCTTCACCTGTGATGTTTCCTGAGTATTTTCTTCTGTAATAAAAAAAAGGAATATATATCAATAGTAATAGTTAAATTTATTTAATAAAGACAATTTTGATACAAGAGCCAATATGAGTCACAACCTGGTATATTAGACAAGTGGAAATAAATGTGTTAGTACCAGGGCTGTGGCTTAGTCTCTATTTATTATGTATTCCTCAATACAAATGCAGTATCACATATATAATAGGCATTCAATAAATTAAGACATGTTATATTGGTCAACAAAAAACTCAATGTTTATTATTATTATTACTATTATTATTATGAAAATATCAAATTTAAAATAAAATTATGTACCACTAGTTTCATAAGAAGATAAGAAAAAGATGTACAATCACCAAGACAAAATAAATTTTCACAGTAAACAAGCTTATTTCTATTTCGTTCTAGTTACCTAACGTCATCTTTGAAAAACATATTCACTCAGAGCAAAAACATGTAGGTTCAGCTACTTCTTCGTAACTTTGCTACTCCTAAGTAACAAATGTCCCTCAAAATGGGATGGATCAAGAATACTTGAATGGGTGGGGTGCCTGGGTGGTTCAGTCGGTTAAGTGTCTGCCTTCGAGGTCATGATCCCCCCATATTGGGCTCCCCGATCAGCAGGGAGTCTGCTTCTCCCTCTCCCTCGGCCTGCCGGTCCCCTTTGCTGTGCTCTCTCTCTCTGTGTCAAATAAATAAATAAAATCTTTAAAAAATATATTTGAATGGATGAAACTACTTTTCTTATCAAATCGTATTAACCTTTCACTGTAGAGGGCGCTGCTAAATTTAAAAGAGAAAAGCTCTGCCCTGCACACAACAGCCAGCAAGCTTGTATACTGAAAACAAACCAAAACATTACATTCTACAACTTGACATATTTTCCAATGTTTTATGGCAATACTATAATTTGAGTTTCATTCATTTTTAACAAGTAGTAATGTTAAGACATTAAACAAAGCTGTACAAAATCAATGTTTTAAAATATATATTAATATACATAAAAAGCTTTTTAATATACCTCTAGGAAGGTTGATTTATAAACCTAAACTTTTTAAAGTATTTATGACTGTGCAAATCTTTCAAGGGGGAAGATAATGCTATTAATTCACTAAGACACTCTTAAATGAGCATTTAATTTTTAAGTATCTGAGAGATGGGAGGTGATAGGTCACAAGTCACCAATATTGTCTTTGGGCCCCAATAACCACAGAAAAAAATTGGCCAAGACCACGGATATGATCTGTGCCCACAAAACTGATCTTTCCTTTTTCTGCCTCCAAAGCATTCCCTTCTTTGTAATCACCTCTCTCCTTAAAGGATTCTAATCAAAATGCCCATTGGTTTTGGCAGTAGAAGCAGTAATAATAATAAGGAAGAGGAGAATAATGTGGGAAAATTGTATGCTAAAAGAGTAGAGAAAGATGTTCGAAGACCTCAAAATAAAAAACCACCTCAAGGGCTCCTACAGTACTGGTACTGTCTGCCTTTGTCAGGTAATGGCAAAGACCACAGACTTTCCTACCAGACTGACTCTGTTCAAATCTTGGTCAGCCAGTTAACAACTGGGTGGCATCTGAAAAGTTATTTATTTTCTCCATGCCTCAGTCTATAAACTACTGGCTCCTTCCCAGTTAACATGAGTTCACTACCCTTAGAATAATGTTTGCTCCACAGTAAGCTCTCAACAAACACTACCATTTTTTTTAACAAAGATTTTACAAAGGTGACAAACTATTATAGCATCTATATTCAGAGTACCACAGTAGTTAAGGAATATTTCAAATGATATTATTTTGAAAGATGTATCATTACATGTATTATTATTATTATTATTATTATTATTATTACTCCCATCAGTGAAAGAGACCAGATTTTATGTTCTAACCAAGCTGTCAATGCCTGTCCCAATGACAAAGACTTTGAGCCAGAAGACCTTGAGTTCCACATCCAGTGTCTATTCTTACTATTTTTACCAAATTAGAAAGTCCTGATTCCCAATTAAAGATTGTTAAATGACAATAAATATTTGTTTGGTTTGAAAAAAAAAATCTGGATATTTGGACTATTTTTAAGCCTAGAAATTATAAAGACTTCTGAGTAATGAGTTTCAGAACTCCATCAGGCATTAAATTGATAGGAATATCACAAAAGAAAACATAAAGTTTGACTTTCCAGCCTGGGATACAAAGCTAGATAGATTTCATATCCTTCTTCAAGTTGGATTTAGTTCATTCATTTTCATTTTCTCATGAAGCATTATGTAATATTGTATTTGTAGTAATGTGACTTTTTAACATAAGTGAGAACAAATCATGTATTTCTGTCTCCAAACATAAAGAAATTATCAAAGAATGGTATTGGAAAGACTCAAAGTTTAAGCTATTTATACCACAAAGAAATTCTAATCTCTTATCTGCAAATTTTAAAAATGGGTTATTTTGAGCCTAAACTAAAAGTTCAAGCAAATTCAACATATTGAATAAATAGACTGCTGTGACATGTCATTCAAATAAGTTACTCAAAATGGTCTTATTAGAATCATCAGCATCACTGAAGAAATATTTTTATCTCTTTCTCTCTTATTTTAAAAATTCACATGAGCATCCTGGGGTGCCTGGGTGGCTCAGTCGTTAAGCGTCTGCCTTCGGCTCAGGGCCTGATCCCAGGGTCCTGGGATCGAGCCCCGCATTGGGCTCCCTGCTCCACTGGGAGCCTGCTTCTTCCTCTCCCACTCCCCCTGCTTGTGTTCCCTCTCTTGCTGGCTGTCTCTCTCTCTGTCAAATAAATAAATAAAATCTTTAAGAAAAAAAATTCACATGAGCATCCTTTTTCCTCACAGCCAGACATACACTTGCTGCCCAATTTCTCACATGGTTATGAAAAAGGCATAAATGTAATTAAAAGCTATAATTTGAGAATATTAATAATTATCAGTATTTCCTTCAGCAATGTGCCAAAACCAAACAGCAGACTTTGACCACTGCCTACTCTCTGCAGACACAACAATATAAATTACCACCAGAGGCTATTTCTCTTATTTGAACGGCAATGCACTGCTTTCCTTCTCACACAAGGGTGTTTGATCGGCACTCTCAATGTATCTTTTCCTATACCCTGGGTTAGAAAATGGAAATGGTCAAGCATTGCTCCCTCATGGACATCCTATATGTACATACACAAAGCACTAATTCACATTTTGCGCACAATTGGCTTCATTCAACTGCAAGTTGAAATATTTGTCAGTGTACACATACGATAGTAATTGTTCTTCTAGACTGCATACTATTTATATTGTAAAACAAGCAAAAACAACAACAAAAGGGCTAGACGGTAAAGTGGTAAAAACAGATTTTATTCTGGAACTACTGCAATTGGGGAAAAGAGATCTCAGTATAGAATCAGGCTCAATTCCCAATACAGCAAAGACAGTGGGGATTTATAATCAAGGAATGGGAATCAATGGAAGGAAAATTATTAAGAAGAAAAACAGGAGGCAGGGGAAGATTCTGATTGAACAGATTAAGGATTCTTGCTAAAGGCAATCTAGGATGATGACATCACCTGGAGTATGGGAGGGGATGTGGAATTTGATCGATACTGAGGGTGGGAATTCTATCTAAAATGATTTAGCAGAAATCTTACTAAAACTGGACTATGTCGATCTAGCAAACATCTGGCCTTATCAAGAAAAAAGCTTAGTGGAACCTGACTAAAGTTTGGTTAAGGAGAAAGACTTTTTCAGTCTTTCCTCTTATTCAAGGAAAGAAGACATGTTCTTCTTTCTTTGAATAATGTAAGTCCATTTCTCATTAGGTTGCCTTTTGTTCATTAAGGACCAGCAGAAACATTAGTTGAGAGTTGGTAGTGGAGGATATTTGCTAGATAGTATGAGTAGTCAAACATTTAATGAGGGGAATTTCTATAAAAAGAAAAAGAAAAAGATTAATGGTTGAAGCAGATGAGAAACCTAGTTTTTTCAGTCCACTGGGAAGACAGTCGAGATGATTTCTAGAAGATGGGCTCAAAGCGTCTTTTGCAATTTGAATGTCCTTGGTGATGCATCAGGTGTTCCACTGAGCTTTCTGAATGGCCCACATAGCAGCAGACATGAAGGATACCCATACATGATCCATTGAGGTGACCTCTTTGAAGTTTGTATCAAATCATCCAGTTTCAGCTTGCAGGGCTTCAGGAAAAAGGGCAGTTTTAGTTCTCAATGATGCCAAATCAGGTGGTGGAGAGAAAAACTGGAAATACTTTGGAAAGCTGTAGCCAGACATTGGAGGAGGAAACTAGAAGGACTGATAAAATGTGCAAGACAATGAACAGGACTAGAATTTAATAACACACAAACAAGGATGCACAACAGTTTTTCACTGAAGCATAAAATGTCTCTCTAGAGTCACCCCCCCCCCTTTTTAATCTTATTTACAAAATAAGTCTGGTCTCATTAGATTTGGCCTAATTATTTATATAAGTACAGCAAGAATGGTAATTGACCACTTGAGACTTTCAAGTTTGGTTTGCTGGAACTTTTTGTAGAGAATCTCAGTTTAGACTTTTAAAATCCTCTTGAGGCTAAGAAGCCAAACCTAGAACTCATCACCAAATTTAGCCTATAATTCCAATAGATTTGGGTGAATTCCTCTTCTCAAGGTCGCCAAAATAGCCTAAAGTTCCTGGGCTTGCCAGGAAGTGACCTTCTTTACTCATTTGTAAGGTTGGGAACACTGTATACCAGGTAGAAGCCTGGTTTTTCCAAAAAGAGTTTGTAAGCATTGGCTCTATAAAGTCAAACTTAGTTCCCTACAACTATCTGATAATCTTATTCTATGCATCATTCTCAAATATGACATTCCAGTCAAAGCCTATATAATCAATTTTTCCAATTATGTCCCATTACAAGGAAGACAGATTCTTATTGAACTTACATAAATAATTTTATTGTCATGAAAATAAGAATACTCAATAGAGTTTCTGAATTCTGGAGAGATCAGATAGGGAGAAAGGATAAACATTTCATTTCTTTTTACAAAAGTATAATCTACTAAATTGTCATGAGTTACAGATAGTTTAAGATAAAAAAGGGTTCCTTAAATAAAACATTAAAGAAGAGCAATGTTCCAAAACAATAACGGTAAAAATCATAATCATTCTTCGTTAGTCCATCCAGTCCCATGTAACTGATTCGTTTCCCCACACATTATTAAAATAGTAATAACAAAGAAAAAAACAAAAACCCACATACTTTTCTTATTCCATTAAACCAACTACATTAAGTAATCTTATATATACTGAGATCTATTTCTAAATTCTCTATTCTATGCCAAGACTACTGACAAAGTCTAGGCAAGTCTATCAGAGAATAAGTGGCCACTTAGAACAGAGACAAGTTATCTCAGATGAGGTTCCCTAGGGCAACCAGCCTGACAACTGCCAGCCAGATAAGTAAGACCATCCAGAACCATCTAGCTCCAGCCAACCCACCTGCTAACTATAGAACCTCCTGGTTAACCAGAGACTGAAGAGCCATAATAAAAAGAATGTTGCTTTCATCCACTAAATTATGGAAGAGTTTGTTTTGGAAGAGTTTGCACAGCAAAGCTAACTGATATGGGAAGGAAGAGGAGGAGGAGGGGAAGCAAAAAGCATGTAGTAATGAAAAGTACTGTTCTATAAAATCTGGTTTCAGTTACATGTATATAGATACACACGTTTATGACTAAGATGTTTGTAACTGTGGATCTTGGGTAAATTTCTTTTTGAAATTTTGAAATCACTGTGTTTTTGTATTTGTCTCTGACACAAAAATGTTTTAAAATGTTGGCATTTTGGTATTTTGCAGTTCCACAAAAATGGAACAAATTTTAAAGACTAGGCTTTCAAATATTATACAGTGATCATTTATGTAAGATTTCTGGGGTGCAGAACTAATACCTAATTACTGACTTATATCAAGATTTTACAGGGTTGGGGGGTGCCTGGGTGGCGCAGTCATTAAGCGTCTGCCTTCGGCTCAGGGAGTGATCCCAGCGTTCTGGGATCGAGCCCCACATCAGGCTTCTCCGCTAGGAGCCTGCTTCTTCCTCTCCCACTACCCCTGCTTGTGTTCCCTCTCTCGCTGGCTGTCTCTCTCTGCCAAATAAATAAATAAAATCTTTAAAAGAAAAAAAAAAGATTTTACAGGGTTGAGGCACCTGGATGGCTCAGTCAGTTAAGTGTCCGACTCTTGATTTTGGCTCAGGTCATGATCTCAGGGTCAGAAGATCAAGCCCTGCCTCGGACTCAGCACTGGGCTTGGTCTGCTTAACATTCTCTCTCTCTCTCACTCTCCCTCTGTCCATCCTCCCAACCCCACTATATCTCTCTCTCAAAATAATAATAATAATAATAAATAATAATAATAGTAAAGATTTTACAGGGTCTAACACAGAGACAGATATTTGATAAACATACAACAAATACGGAATTCACTGACCAATTGATTACCGAATATTTTTATGTTTAAGAGGACCTGTTTTGTTCTATAAGGGGCAAAATCCACATAGTAAAGTACATGATAATAGACTACATTATCACATGCAAAGCTATAACTCACTTGTGCAACTTAAATGAAAAGTGAACATTTTCAGAAGACATGATTTAACCTGTGGTAGATACCTAAATCTAAAGGAAACAGGGAAAGGAGGAAATTACAAGGCCTAAATTAATAAAGAGGAAAAACTGGAATTCCACAAAATTTTTTAAAGAGAACTTGGAATTTGGTAAGATGAAGACACCAAAGTCCTGGGTCTTCTCCAAACTTTTAGAATTAGTTGATGGCCGTTCCAGTATTCCTTTCCATCCATAATGATGATTCATCACACACTTTGTGTGTAATCTTATCGTTTAATTATCTAAAAGAACATATTTTTCTATTTGTGTTACAGCTATATATGTACCTGTACTATCCCATCTTCTAAGAGTCAGTAAAGGATGGTGTTAGAAAACCAGGCTCTGGAAGCATTATGCATAGATTTGAATCCCAGCTCTGCCACTTACTAGCTGTGTAGCACTGGTCACATTTTTTAACCTTTCTGGGCCTCAACTGCCTTGCCTGTAAAATGGGGTTAGTCTGCTATCTTATTAGGTTGTTATGAGGATTAAATGAATTAAGACATAGGACAGCACATGAAACGGTGCCCTATTTGCAGTAAAAACACAGTAACTGTTAGCTCACAGGACGAAGAGGAGAATTACTACTAATTTGAAAGCCTGGGCACAATCCCTTTTTTGTGCCATTTACACCATCAAGCACAATACTTTTCAAAAATGCTGATTGACCACGCTCAAATACCCTGCCACTGGCAGGAAAACCAGAAGTGACTCAACCAATGAGCTGGGAATAAATAAAGTTTCTCACACAGAAGCACAGAAGACACTAAAATTAGGTAAGTACAAACAAACATACAAATGTACGTAGGAGTCAAGGAAATTGCAAGGGAGAATGTGAAGATCACCTGAGAATAGAAGTTAGCAGTCCCAATGACAATAAGAGAACAAAAAGGTGGGCCAGATGTCCAGAAGGAACCTGGATTAACCGGCCAGAACTGTCATACATGACAGTCTATGGCTTGACTTTCTATTGTGTTCAGCCTTGGCAAGGCACACAGGGGTCCAGCCAAATTTAAAGGAGAAGTTGAACTAACACACCAACTGAGTTTGAGAACTATTTGTTCTAGCTTTCCCTGCAGGGTGCTAACATCTGCAACAAACTTGGGTTCTTTGACTTAGGTTAAGTTAAACGTTAAAATACTCAAATCATTTTCTTTAGCTCTAGTTCTTTTTTCCTAAATAGTTATTTAATTTTCTCCCAGGATTCTTTTAATATTATGGTAATAATTACTTAATTAATATAATTACTAATCTTGGTTCATCTTTATTCATTAAGCTCTCTTCATTTATTATCATTAGTATAATTTAGTTATTAACCACTGAACTGCATTTGGCACTGTACCAGATGTTATACAATTTAAACACACAGCTGCTGCCCACCAAATACAAGTAAAAGGAAATCACTGACCTATCTAATCAATAAGTAAAATTGGAAGGGAGCCTGAATAAAAACATAGATCCCTGAGGAAGCTCTTAAAGTAATCTTGTCCTGAACTAAGAATGTGGCAATGGAAACAGGAAAGGGCAAATGCCAACAAAACTATTCAAAAGGCATATTTAACAAAGTGTTAGGGTCTCAGTGAAGGAAGGAGGACACTAAATTACTGGGACAGACTTTCTGGTTTCTGATCTAGGTGGCTATGAGAGGCAATGCAGTGAGAGCCAGTTTGGGAAGAAAGATTAAGTCAGTCTTGGGTATCTTAAATATGAATTTGCCAGAATATTTATGTATAGGTGTTATATGTACACAGGTCTTGGTGCTCAAAAGAAAGGTTTTCAGGCTAGAAATGCAGATTTGGAGACATCGTCATGTGATAGGGGCCCTGGGTGAGATCATCATAGGTGCACATGTAAAGGAACCAAAGACGGAACACTGGAAAGCCCAACTTTTATAGGTAAGGCTAAGGGGAATAACATGAAAAAGACACAAAGAACACATACTTAGAGAGACAGGAGAAAAACCAGCAGAAGCCTTATGGAGGAGAAAGTTTCATAAAAAAGTGATCAGTAGTTTCAAAGGTCACAGAGAAAAAAGGACTGAAAATGTCCCTTGGATATAACATTATTTCATCACTGGTGACCTTAACAAGAACAGCTTCAATAAAGCGAGAATGTGGATATGCCTACAGTCAGACTTAGACCATTACTACCCCACAAGATGGTAGAGAAATAAGATGGAAGGAATCTGTGTCTCTGAATGGCCACATGGAGTTGAACTTCCAACTGACCTGAAACACTCCCCTGTAAAGTAAGGAATAAAGTAACATCTTTAAACCATGGAATCATTGGTAGGTCTCTTTGTTACAACAGCCCAGCCTTTCCCTAGCTTACCCATCCAGCAATTAATATACCATAACTTATCTAATCAATTCCTTTTTGAGAGCATATAGGTCATTCCCCACTTTTATTGTTAAAAATACTACTATAATATGAAAACCTTTATTTACACATAAATCTTTGAATATATCTCTGATTATTTCTTTGTTTTAACCTTCTAAAATAGAATCACTGAGTCATGCACGGGCTTTAGAAGCAGACTACAAGATCATTCTGCTTTATTTTTATGGAGGTAAGAGGAACACACAAACATGGCTGAGATAACTTCAAAAAAGATAAGGTGATGGAGGGAATCCTCTTACAATGTATATCTGTACCAACTCATCACATTGTACACTTCAAATATCTTACAATCATATTTGTCAATTATACCTCAATAAAGCTAAAAGACAAACCTTTTTTAAAGGATAAAGCCTGGCCATTGGATTAGAGCTCCCTGTTTATCCAAACATGACTGAGAATTGTGGAAGTCAGATTTCATTAGATTCTGCATCTTCATTAACTGTTCCAATTAGCCATCCTTAAGCCCTCTAACTAGTAGTTCAATTTTAACTCTCCTAACTCATGTTCAAATAGACTGTAAATCCTACCAACTCTACTCTTAAAATATCCCATATTCATTTTCTCCTGTTGACACTCAATGAAAACACCCTGCTGTATTAATAATGTTAAACATTAAAATAAATTGAATCAAAAGATAAAGGTCCCTTGTACTAATCTACCTTATCATCCCCATTTTCCCCATCCCCATCCTCATTTCCCCATCACCCTGCTCTCTTACCAAACTAGCCACTTTAATGCTTCTATGTCTTTGTAAATACTAGAATGTCATTCCCTTTCATCCTTTTGACAAACTCCTACTCATCTCTTAGGAGCTAGTACAAATGTCAGATGTTTCGTGAATTCTCCTCTACCCCAAATGACTTTGTCATTCAGTATATTATATAATTATCAATTATTTTATAAATGATTCTCAGTCTCTGAAATGAGAACACCAAGGCTAGATTCATGTCTTTTGCATATTTGAGTCATTCCAGATTCCTAGCACAATGACTGATACATTGTAGATACTCAAACACTGACAAAAGGAAAGAAAGGAAGACTGGAAGGAGCACAGCAGGCAAGGATGAAATAAAAGAGAAACTAATACAAAGGATATTTTCAAAATCAAGGCTACTCAAAAAATAGTGAACAACAGCAAAGACTACGTCAAACTAAAGCAAATTTCTATGCAGGCACGTAATGACTTGGATATGATATTTTAATTTTCCGCTTCACAAATCACTAACTTCCGAAGCTTCTGTTTTTTATTCTTTAATCTTTAAGGTAATTTCACCCAGTGTTTTCCATAGAACAAGCAAAATCTCTGGGAGTAAGGCTGAAGACATCATTTTAGCAAACTTAAAGGTGATTTTTTTTAAGATTTTATTTATTTATTTGACAGAGAGAGAGAGAGACAGCACAAGCAGGGGGAGTGGCAAAGGTAGAGCGAGAAGCAGGCTCCCCACCAAGCAGGGAACCCAACATGGGACTCGATCCCAGGACCCTGGGATCATGACCTGAGCTGAAGGCAGACGCTTGACTGAGCCACCCAGCTGCCCCTTAAAAGTGACTCTTAAGTACATTAAACTTAGAGGGCCATTGCTCTAAATTATTATTTTATACATAAAATCATAACATAATTTTATTTTTTTTCCGTTTTTATTTAAATTCCAGTTAGTTAACATACAGCATAATATTGCTTTCAGGTATACAATACAGTGATTCAACACTTGCATACAATATCCAGTGTTCATCACAAAAAGTGCACTCCTTAATCCCTATCACCTATTTAGTCCATCCCCCCACCCACCTTCCTTCAGGTAACCATCAGTTTGTTCTCTATAGTTAAGAGTCTGTTTTTTGGTTTGCCTCTCTCTCTCTCTCTCTCTCTTTCCCTTTGCTCATTTGTTTCTTAAATTTCACATATGAGTGAAATCATATGGTATTTGTCTTTCTCTGACTTATTTCACTTAGCATAATACTCTCTAGCTCCATCTATGTCCTTGCAAACGGCAAAATTTCATTCTTTTTTATGACTGAGTAATATTACAAAGCTGGGGTGACCAAAACAGTATGGTGTAGGGGCGCCTGGGTGGCTCAGTCGTTAAGCATCTGCCTTCAGCTCAGGTCATAATCCCAGCGTTCTGGGATCGAGCCCCGCATTGGGCTCCCTGCTCCCGGGAAGCCTGCTTCTCCCTCTCCCGCTCCCCCTGCTTGTGTTCCCTCTCTCGCTGCCTCTCTCTCTGTCAGTAAATAAATCTTAAAAAAAAAAAAAAAAAAAACACAGTATGGCGCTGGCACAAAAATGGACACATAGATCAGTGGAACAAAACAGAAAACCCAGAAATGAACCCACAACTAAATGGTTAGTTAATCTTTGACAAGGCAAGAAGGAATATCCAATGGGAAAAAGACAGTCTTTTCAACAAATGGTGTTGGGAAACCTGGACAGCAACATGCAAAAAGAATGAAACTGGACTACTTTCTTACACCAAACACAAAAATAAATTCAAAATGGATTAAACACCAAAGTGTGAGACCTGAAACCATAAAAATCCTAGAGTGGAACACAGACAGTAACCTCTTTGACATTAGCTATAGCAACTTCCTTTTAGAATATGTCTCCCGAGGCAAGGGAAGCAAAGGCAAAAATAAACTATTGAGACTATTTCAAAATAAAAAGCTTCTGCACAGCAAAGGAAACAGCCAACAAAACTAAAAGGCAACCTATGAAATAAGAGAAGATATTTGCAAATGACATGTCTGATAAAGGGTTAATATGCAAAATATATAAAGAACCTATAAAAACTCAACATTCAAAAAACAAATAATCCAATTAAAAATGGGCAGAAGACATAAATAGACATTTTTCCAAAGAAGACATACAGATGGCCAACAAACACATGAAAAAATGCTCATCAGGGAAACACAATTCAAAACCACAATGAGATATCACCTCACACCTGTCAGAATGGCTAACATCAACAACACAAGAAACAATAGGTTCTCGGCGAGGATGTGGAGAAAGGGGAACAAGAGTACTGCTGGTGGGAATGCAAACTGGAGCAGCCACTCTGGAAAAGAGTGTGGAAGTTCCTCAAAAAGTTAAAAATAGAATTACCCTCTGATCCAGCAACTGCATTCCTAGCTATTTACCCAAAGAATACAAAAATACTAATTCAAAGGAATACATGCACCCTGATGTGTAGAGCAGCACTATCTACAATACCAAATTACAGAAACAGCCAAAGCGTCCATCGACCAATGAATGGATAAAGAAGATGTGGTATACACTGACATAATATAATATTGGAAGCCCAAAGACTTTTGTAAATTATGCATACCATTCATAAAAAGTAAAAGCTATTAACTTACTGACTTGATGTGTTCCTGAGTTTCCCCATGTTGTCACAAACAGAAAATATATATAACTCCTAGCTACATTTAAGATGCTGGTAATGATAAAGTCCATAACAACTATACATATGATCATTATTTTTGAGGTCATAAATTTGCAGAATGTAAGAAAGATTATGAAATCTGCAATTCTAAAACATTTAGGGGAAATAAACAACCTGAAACTCTGGGGGAGCACCTTCTCAACCTTCTCCTTTAACGATTTTTACATGATTAAGATCAGACTTTCAGTACTGGTATATAAAATCATATAAATTTGCATAATCACCAACCTATACTAGAAGTACTGGCCCTTAAGGAAAAAAAACATATATTCCCACTTTGAAAAAATTTTTATTTCTTAGGTTATCCTGACAAATACATTATAGATTACTTTTAAATCTTTTCATATATTTACATGAAATTTTTAAAAAGAACTTTAAAGACTGACTCAAATAACTAGTAAATTGGAAAGAATTTTTCAGCAGCAAGACTTTACATCAACTTCTTTTAGTGGAACCTTCTAACAGATGAAATCAGTAGTGTACCTATATGCAAAAATATCACAAAGTACATTTCAAAGGAAAACCAAAAAAATTTAGCAACATTTTTCCATGTGAGAATGTATGATGTTCATATTTCCAAGGTGTACACACATACATACATAAATGATGAGCTGAAATAAACAATGTGATAGCTTTAAGGTAACTAACTGATGCATATAAAATATACAATTTCCCCTCTATTTAGTTATATTCTATTCATGTATAAGAATTGCCAAATGATAAAAGCCAGTCTATAAATAAGTCACAATAACCTAAGAAGTAACCTTACTGATAGTAGGCACTAAAACCATTTAAAGAGGGGGACCTGGGTGGCTCAGTCAGTTAGGCATCCAGCTCTTGATTCCAGCTCAGATCGTGATCTCAGGGTTGGGAGATTGAGCCCCATGTTGGGCTTAGCACTGTAAGCACAGCCTGCTTAAGATTCTTTCTCTCTCCCTCTGCCCCTCCCCCACTCCCCATTTTCGTGGGCTCTCTCTCAAAAACAACAAAAAACATTTAAAGAAAAATATTTAGATTCTCCTTCTGAGCACACGGATGATTATGCTTCCCCGCACTCTCCCACCCAGGTATAAAGCGCTCCTACTGCACATGCCTTCTGGAACTCCTGTTCTGAGATCAGAAATCTCAACTATATCCTTAGCCTAGCCGCTGAATGAGAACTTGACTTTCTGGACTTCACTGAAAATTAGCTGTCCTCTAAGCATATCAACTCATTTCAAATGGAGGTTTTGTGTGTGTGTTTAACTCTACCTGCATGCTCCTCAAGGTTAAGAGGTACAGTAAATGCTCCCCACTTCCATACCAAAACCATTTATTTCTCTTCCTTATTCCTCCAGCTTCCCCTGAGGACTATTTTCTCTTTTTCATTGAAGTCACCTTCCTAATCACTGCACACCTTCCTCCTCACTCAGTGCCCCCTTCCATTCCACTCCTGTTTCAACATTCCCAGTAACAATAGTTCACTTGGCTTTTTGGTTCCTTGACCTTTTCACCTCTAACCATCTTCTCTACCTCACTTTCCTCAGCCATTTTCACTATGTAGACCACTTCCAAAATCATAATATCCAACATCTCAATTTCCGATTGTGGCCCAGCCTTCACCTAATTTTATTTTATCGAGGTCTCGATCATTCATCTCACCCTTTCTCAGCTCTGCATCACAGCAAAATTTATCAAAGTGCTGTCTGTACTCACTTTCTCCACATCTTTACTTCACCTTCACGTTTCCATCATCCAGGGGCTTTTTAAAGAAATTTTAAAATAAAAATTGAAAATAAAGCATAAAAGAGATAATATATTAAACTTTTTAAAGCACTTTTTAAAAATGAACATCTAAGTACAAACCACCCAACTTAAGAATTAAAACACTACCAAACATATTTGAAGCTCCCTATGTGCCTCTCTCCTAAAACTTCCTTTGGAGTTTTAACAACGTTCATGTATCCAGGTTATCTATGACACATTGATTTTTTACTATTGTTGAAATTCATGTAAATGGAATCAAATAGTATGCATTCTTGTGTAACTTGCTTGTTTTGATCAATATTATGTTTTAGGTTTCATTATGTTGATGCATGTGGCTATGGTCCACCAATTTTTGATGCGATAGTATTCCATTTTATGTATATGCCACAATTTATCCATTCTCTTGCTGATGAACATTTGGGTTGTTTCTAGTATTTTATTTGCATGAACAATACTGCTAAAGAACATTTCTGAGCATGTCATCATGCATCATGTACACACGTGCAAGACCGTCATGATGACTTACACGTGGAAGTGGGAGCACAAAATCATTGAATATTCATGGATTTCGTGCCAAAGAGCTTTCTCAAGTGGTTGTACCAATTTATACTTCAACTTAGTCACTCTTCAGCCTTCTATAAACTCTGGATTCTGACCCTATTAATCCACTGAAATGACTATCATGAAGCTCCCCAATGACCCACATATTGTCAAATCCAATGACCATCTTTCTATTCCCATTTCACTCAATTTTTCAGAAGTATTCAACAGAAATAACTACTCTAAATACGTCTTTCCCATGACCTTTTGGTTATCTAAAAGACTCCCATGACCTTTTATTGCCCTAGTTTTCTTCCTATCTCACTAGCCACTCCTTCAGTCTCTTTTACAGGCTCTTGCTGCCACCTCTAAATTTTAAAGTTCCTCAAATCTTGGTGCTCAGCTCCTTTTCTTTTCTCTATACATGCACTCAATCTGGGGAATTTCATTCAGTCCCATGGTTTTTTTTTGTTTTTTTTTTTAAGATTTTATTTATTTATTTGACAGAGAGAGGCAGCCAGCGAGAGAGGGAACACAGCAGGGGGAGTGGGAGAGGAAGAAGCAGGCTCCTAGCGGAGGAGCCTGATGTGGGGCTTGATCCCAGAGCACAGGGAGCCGAAGGCAGATGCTTAACGACTGTGCCACCCAGGTGCCCCTCATTCAGTCCCATGGTTTTAAATACCAGAAATGTTAATGGCTCCCAAACTGATTATCTCCAGCCCACATAGCCCCTGAGATCTAGCCTTTATTCAGAAGTTGCTCTACTTCTAAAATATATCTTAATTCCATCTACTTCTTTCCATTTCCACTACTTCCACCTGGCCCAAATCACTACAAACCACTAACCTGGACTAGCTAGTCTCCATTTTCATTTTTTATCCTCCCTACCTCCCACAATATATTCTCAGCAACCAGAGTAATCTTTTTAAAATGAAAGTTCAGGGGTGCCTGGGCAGCACAGTTGGTTAAGCATCTGACTCTTGGTTTCAGCTCAGGTCATGATCTATCTCACTGTCTTGGGATCAAGCCGCTCATCGGGCTCTGCACTCAGCACAGAGTCTGCTTCAGATTCTTTCTCCCTCTCGCTCCTGCTCACACTCTCTCTCACATAAAATCTTAAAAAATAAAATAAAATGGAAGTTCACTCTCCTGTTGAAAACACTTCAATGGCTTTGTAACAGACATTACAGTCCCCCAATATCTATTACCCAATTCTGTTTAGCAATAACACACATATACAAGTTTTAATGGGGTACAAGACCAACCAGCTAGGGACTATACTTCAAAACCTGCCATGCTACTAAGAATGACCATGCAACTAAGTGACTAGAAATGTAAGTGGAAGCTACACTTAAAAAGAAAGTTACTAGTCCTTCATTCCCTCTTTCCAAAGTTAAAAGACATGGAGATAGATGTGCATGGTTAAGTTGGCTTGGACCACAAAGATGGGGTAACACCTTATCAGATGGTGAAAGACCAAGACAGAAGGAACCAAGATCCTTGGACAACCTTGAGAATGAACTCAGCTACCAACTCCAAACTGAGTTGTTACATAAGAAACAAACTCCTATTCTGTTTGAAGACCTGTACCTAGGTGTCTTTTTATTACAGCAAGTAAACCTACAGTTTCCCACTGTACTTAGGATAAAGGCTATGCTCCTTATCATAGCATGTAAAGTTCTAAACAATTCAACCCCAGTCATCTTCATCCTCCCAATACCTTTGTTCCCATCAAACTGAAACCCTGCCCTAGATGCTCTTCCCCTAGATTTTCATATAGCCAAAACTTTTCTATGACCGAGTCATTAATTCAAATATCACCTCCTTAGAAAACCTTTCCTCACTATCCTACCTAAAGTGGTACCCTCCCCTATTCAGCATCTTACCATTTTATTTCTTCACAACATTTATCACAGTCTGAACTTGTCTGTTGATCTGTTTTTCTCTTCTAGATAAAATGTAACAACTCTGAAAGCAGAAACTTCATTCATGACTGTGTCTTAAATACCTAGTACAATGCCTGACAGAAGGTACAATAAATAAGGTTGAATAAAAGTTCTTCAAAAGATAAAACTCTAAACAGTGGCTGGTGCTTAGTAGATGTTCAATAAATTTTTGACTGAAAAAAATCAATGATTGTAAATATGGTTATAAAACAGAGTATAAGTCTCATGATTAACTCTTCAGATTAAACAAAATGCAAAAATTAACTTGAAAATAAAATTTAACGTGAATCATAAACTCAACAATAAAAAACAGGAGTGAGAGGAAGGATGGGAGAAGTGAAATTGTTTCATCTTATATTGGGGGAATTAAAAGAATTTGCTTATTCTTGATACCAATAATTAGAAAAATAGAGGATCAAATACTCAAAATTTTAAAATAATTTTCAGAATTACAAATAAAGGGTAATCTCCTACACACGAAGAAAAAGTTTGCATAACAATAACAATAAAGCATTAAAAATAAATGAAAAACATTTATAATTATGAATACAAATTCCTTTGTAAAAGTCAAAGACTCTCAAAATGAGTGAAAATTCTGTAAAAGAAAAATAATAAAGGAAAAGAGAGGGCAAAGATACAACTGGCAAATGAAAACAAAAACAAAACCAGAATGGAATTCAAGAAAAAAAATGTTTTGTTTTTAATGTACCCTACAATACTGAGCCACAGAGGCATTAGGATTGGATATGAGAACATACAAGCAAATAACTGGCAGACAATATTTATTGACATCTTCAATAGGCAATAAAATTATGATTACATTGTATTGAATTTCTGCTATTGTTTTAACATTAACAGTATCCTAGCACTGGGGTACCTGGATGGCTTAGTCAGTTAAGCCCTGGATTCTCAATTTCAGCTCAGGTCATGATCTCAGGGTCGTGAGATCGAGCCCCGCATAGGGCTCATACTGGGCATGGAGCCTGCTTAAGATTCTCTTTCACTCTGCTATCCCACCCCACTCTCACATGCCTGCTGGCTTTCTCTCTCTCTCAAAAATGAAAAATAATGCAACAACTAATGCAACATTTTTTGTTTCATGTAATTTGAATTATCAAAGCAGAATATGCATGCAAAAAGTTCAAAAATGTAAGTTACACAATTCACTGAATTATTCCAAAGTCAGTATGCCCATATAACTACTCATGTCAAGAAACAGAACATCACTGACACGTAAAAGTCCCCCTAGTACCACTTCCCAATTGCTATCCCTTCCCTCATCCACAAAAGTAACCACTATCTTTAGGCCTAATCCTTAAGTTAGTTTTGCCTGCTTTTGAATTTTGTATGCATAGAATTATGTACAATACATTCTCTTATGGCTGATTTCTTTCAATGAACAATATTATTTGCATAATTTATTTTTGTTGCATGAAGCTCTAATTTGTGCATTTTCACTGCTCTACTCATTGCTGTATATTGGATTAAATATACAATTTTTATTGATCCATTTTACTGATGACATTTTTGCTTCCAGGTTTTGCCTAACAGAAATAATTCTGCTTTGAACATGATTGTACTTTTAGTAGATATCTGTATGAATTCCTATTGAAATTACTGAGATATACAGATATTTGTGTACCTTATATCTGTATACATATAGCTTTAGTAGAGGCTGCCAGAATTTCAAGTGATTTTCCCAAATTATACTGCTAGCAGCAGTGAAAGCTATCCACATTCTACTCACGCTTGGTATTATCAATCTTTTTAACTTAAGGCATTCTAGTGAGTGTTGTAATTGTATCTCATTATAGTTTTAAACTGTGCTTCCCTGAAGAAAAATAAATTGAGCAATTTTTCACATATTTATTAGCCATTTGAGTATCCTCTTTTATGAATTGCCTGTTCAATTATCTTTCCCATTTTTCTGCTGGGTTGTCTTTTTCATATCAATTTATACAGGAGTTCTTACATAATATGGATAAAATCCCTTTGTTAGATACACGTACTACAAAAGTATCTTCTACTCTTCGGTTTACTTTTTCTCTTTTATTGGTATGTTTTGAGGACAAAAGTTCTTGTCAATGGTCCAGCTTATCAATCCCTTCTGTTATGTTACAAAGTTCTGTGTTCCGTTTAAGAAATATTTTTCTGCCCTAAGTTATGAAGATATTCTCTTATAATGTCCTCTAGAGGCTTTATTATTTTACTTTTCACATTTAGATCTTCAATGGCTTTATTATTTTACTTTTCACATTTAGATCTTCAATCAAATGTGCATGGTGAGAAGCAGAAATCAATTTCAATTTTTTTTCCCATTTGGGTACCCAAATGACTAGCAACATTTAAAAGATTATTTTTAACTGACAAAAAGTAAAACCCACTATGAAGATAAAAATTACAAACTTTTAAGCATCAAATAACATAGCACTGAAACATGTTAGAAACAATGAAAAAAATGACAAACACACAACAGTAATGCAAAACTTTAATTCTCATAAGCATATGACAGTCAAAGTACAGAAGGGATCTAAATACATGTAATAAAGACAATAAATAATATATAGAACCGTGTATCCTATATAGGACTCACCTTCTTTCTCAGTGTCTGGGGAACATTTTAAATACTGATCTTACACATATTGCAAGAAAAAAAATCTCGAAAAACGGAAATTGCATGTGCCTTATTGCCTGATGACATTATAATAAAACCAGAAATT
Source organism: Ursus maritimus (assembly GCF_017311325.1). Lineage (NCBI taxonomy): Eukaryota > Metazoa > Chordata > Mammalia > Carnivora > Ursidae > Ursus > Ursus maritimus. The sequence goes on from NW_024424675.1 coordinate 10,048,541, forward strand.
AACAACTGTATTTTACACATGCACACACGCATTTCATAATTTTTAAAATACCCTCCTAAATAACTCTTGGGTCAAGGAGGAAATCATAGCTGTATTTATCAAACATTTAGAAAATAACAAAAACAATATATATCAAACCACATGAGACTTGGTCAAAGCTATAATTAGAAGCAAATTTAGAGCAATACAAGCTTTCACCAAAAAAGAATAAAAATAAATGGAGACACTAAATCATTAGAAAGGAAAACCTAGAAAAGGCAATATAACTAAAATTATGTATTTTTTCAGTTAGAGAGCAGAAAAACAAGAATTCAAAATAATCCTAGTGCTTCAAAAATACTAATAAAATACACATATGTCCAATCAAATATTATAAGAGAGAAAAAATACAAGACATAAAATTGGTAACGATAAAAAGACTTCACTCAGATATGGAAGAGATCAAAAGCTAAAATGAAATTCTATGTACAACTGTTGGCTAATACATTTTTTAACTGGATGAAATGGACAATTTTTAAGGAAAACAAATTATCATATTATCAAAAACCTGAAAAGACCAGTAACTATACAAGAAATTGAAAAAGATATCAAATAAATACCTCTATGAAAGGCTATGGTAAAATCTAATTATATTATGTATTATCCATTTGCAATCTGCATAATATTGGAGAAACTTCTTTAGCACACTCTAGGACTCCTATTAAAAAGAGGTATCCAGGGGCGCTGGGTGGCACAGCGGTTAAGCATCTGCCTTCGGCTCAGGGCGTGATCCCGGCATTATGGGATCGAGCCCCACATCAGGCTCCTCTGCTATGAGCCTGCTTCTTCCTCTCCCACTCCCCCTGCTTGTGTTCCCTCTCTTGCTGGCTGTCTCTATCTCTGTCAAATAAATAAATAAAATCTTAAAAAAAAAAAAAGAGGTATCCATATATTCAATTATTAAATCATTTAGTCATTCAACAAATATTGATCTAATGAGGATCCTGTGTGTACTGGACTCTGCTAAATACTAGATACATAAACATGCACAAGCCAAATACGATCCCTGGCCTCTAGAAGTTATAGAACATGGACAAATAAATAGGCAATGATGATATTGATATGCTTTATAACAACGGAAATCAGAGGCCAAAAAGAGAATTGACCCCTAGCCTAACCAATGAGAACAGAAGAGGGTAGAGAAGAAAACTGGCACATGGTGAACACTTACTCTTTGCTGTGTCAGGTGTCACAAAAGACATTTTCATTCATTCCTCTGAAGAACTCTAGACAGATAACTTGCCTTATGCACAGGCTGATAAATAGAAGTGTAAGGATTCACACCCAAATTTTTTGGCCCCAAAGCTCTTGGATTTTTCCCTAATGCCATTAAAGGAGGGGAAGAAGTCTGTCTATAACACACACACACTCAACTGAGGAACAATAAAAGAGAACAACAAACACACATGCTAAGACATAAAGACAGCAGAGTCAAAAAACAAACAAACAAAAAAAAGAAACCCCAAAAACAAAACAAAAAAGGGACAGACGTTTCAACAATTAATGCATTTTGGGAAGCTATCACTAGAGGGCGGCATTGCAAAGACTATGAATAACTTTTAAATCAACAGAAAAAAAGGACTACGGTAAAACTATAAAGCATTTCAACATCTAAGCTCATTTTTAAGTACTAAAAAGAAAAGGTTTTCCTGTGGTTGTATAAATTTTAGTATGTTTAAAGCATGTATAAGACATGAAAAGAAATGCAGATTTTTTTCTTTTTTAACGTGAGGACATGTAGAAAATATTTCCTTGGAGTTCCACACAACAAAATTAAGGTAACAATCAGTGAAGATAAATGAATAAGCCTATAAATATAAAAATTTATTTTCTAAATTAGCTTCGTTATAGCAGCTTTTCAGCTTAAAAAGAATCACATCTACCTTTACATTCTTATGATTTTTGCCAGCAAATTTATATGAATAAAATCAATTTATTCCTATTTTCAGATAGCCTGGAAATAGATCATTCAATTAGAAACTTAAGCTTTGAGAAAGGACCTTTAACAAATGGCAAAAGGAGACAAAGAATTCTTCTGAAAGAAAATCATTATCTGCACTCTTACCTCCCAATCACACCATAATCCAGTTTTCTAGATTATGCCCCATCTGAAATTGCTCTAGACAAATTTGCCAGTGGTTGCTCTGTACCAAATCTGAAAAACTTTGCATTCTTTGTTTCTGCACCTCTCTGTAGCAACTGACACAAACTGAACACTCCTCCTTCCTGGAACACTGATTCCTTGTCTTTGATAATATCCAAACCACCAGTCTCTTTTACCATCAACTCACTGGCCATTGTTAAAAGTCTTAAGAGCTCCGTATCAGGTCTCTTCTCTCATTGTAACTTTTTTTAGAGAATCTTCACTCCACTATAGAGAGGGCTTTCTAAATTTCATTCTTCAGATCAGTTCTGTCAACTGTGAAGTAGCCATCTCTATTTAGATATTCTACAAGCATATCAAATGAACACATCCAAGCCTAACTCCTCACTTCTCACCAAAAGTGTGTGATTCCTCATATATCCCCCTTGCCGTTTAGTGGGTAATACAACCATCCAGTCACTCAAGACAGAAACTCTACTTTCCAAATAATTTTTTATTTCTGTCACCATTGCCAACCACCTTGGTTCCAACCGGACATTACAAACTTAAGTGTGTTTTAGTTGGTAACACAATGGTATTTAAAATTTTGAATGTGGATTCCTTGTGGGAGAGAGGGGAATACATGCTGTATTTCCTTTCACCACAGAATCTGTGTCTCAAAGCTTTATGCCACTGCCACTTCTCACAGTCATCTTACCGTCCTTACCCCTGAAGGAGTTTTGGGCTTAATTACCTAGACTTAGACCACTACCTCAGACTACCTGAAATTCAAGTCCCACATTTTATCTCTACAATTCATCCATCACACTGATACTAGAATATTATCTCTAAAATGCAAAGTGCAAAACTAACCACTTCAAGTGCCCCTCCCCTCATCATCCACAGGTTAAGGGGCCACACACGGGCAAGACTTCTGTCAGACTCCTGCTTTAGCTCTGCAACCTCCTGTAAGCAAGATTTTCTTACAATGAAAATTTGATAGCACTCCTTCAAGCCCCACAGAATAAAGGCAAAACTCTTGAATAGCCTATAATCTTGCTGTTCAAAGTGTGGTTAGGGGACCAGCAACATCACTTGGGAGCATTGCCTCACCTACTAGACATAGTGTCCTACCCCTGACTTATTGAATAATTTTTTTTAATTCCTATATAATTAACATAGTACTATATTAGTTTCAGGTGTACAATACAGTGATTCAACAATTCTATACATTACTCAGTGCTCATCATGATAAGTGTACTCTTAATCACCTTTACCTATTTCACCCACCCCCTCACCAACCTCCCCTCTGGTAACCACCAGTTTGCAGAATCTGTATTTTAATAAGCAATTCATATGCATATTAATTTGCCTGTCATAAAACAGCACTGGTCATTAGGTGGTCTCTGACTCCTTCTGCCTCACCTGCCACTTGCCCATAGAGAGCTCACAACCCTTAGAAATGGCTAATACGGCTCTAAAACTCCATAGGTCTTTAAGTCTTGCATGTTTTTTTTTATCTTGGCATCTTTTCTTTCCCCCTACTTCCTGGTGTTCATCCACCCACTCACAAATTGATTCTCTTCTTTTAGATCTTAGCTTTGTTATCATATCTTCTATAAAGTCCTCCCAACCATATGCCCTTCTCCTTTGTCCCTATGGCCTCATCAAGGACTACATTTCATTTTGTAATTTAAAAAAATCCTAGATGTCAGAATTTTTATTTCATTCAACTTTGTATCTAAGTACCAGAAGCAAAGCCAGAAGGGCTGAAAAACTATCAGTTGAATTAAACTGTAAATGAGGGTCAACAATCCTAATGGAGTAGATTGGTGTTTTCTATTCTAAGCAAGGTCAGTTTCTGCATGGAGGCAATAAACACACATTTTTTTTCCTTTACTGTTATAATAAAAATAAACAGAAGTAGGGGCGCCTGGGTGGCACAGCGGTTAAGCGTCTGCCTTCAGCTCAGGGCGTGATCCCGGCGTTATGGGATCGAGCCCCACATCAGGCTCTTCTGCTATGAGCCTGCTTCTTCCTCTCCCACTCCCCCTGCTTGTGTTCCCTCTCTCGCTGGCTGTCTCTATCTCTGTCGAATAAATAAAATCTTTAAAAAAATAAAAAAATAAACAGAAGTAAACAAATGAAGGCTAAACTTAGAGATCCTATTTCAAGAAATAATCTGGTGGTGACTCTGATAATTTTATTTGAAGAAAGATGAATAATTTAACCAGAAAGCACTACTAAATGGAAAAGTCACCCTGAGCTATTTATAGAAATATGAAAATTCATCATACAAAGGAATCATTTGACAAGATTAGATTATTTGTACAAGTTTCAAGGTAGGAGTAAATTGCTACCTTGGATAATAATTGTGAATGCCTGATTATGTATGCAATTGTGGGGGTGGGAATGAAAGGAGGTGTTAAGAATCTTTATCACTATGAGTGGCTTAACTTTCACAAAGTGGATCTGCACAGTGACCAGGTAGTAATTTAGAAGCCACAGTTATCTGGAAGGATGAGAAAGTAGTAGGAGTGCTACTGAAGGGTGATTATTTAATTCTTTCAGAGAAAAAAAAAAAGTCAGGTTTATAAATTCTCCACTTGCAAAATAATGAAAAGGAGGAAGAGCATTTGTTTAATTGACTGTTCTTGAAAAATGGATTTGTAGGTAATACAGCTTCACTAAATCCCTTATTCTGATTTTAAGGTTAAATGTGCCTGAATGGAAGAGTGAAAGAATTTACCTTAAGATTTATGAAATTGTCTGTTTTTTTTTTAACAGCTATATTGATATATAATTTACATATCAACTCCACTTGCTTATGTCATTCAATGAGGAACAAAGTGAATGTTAAATAAATCATGATACTAAAAATTAGTATCTATTGTAACAGGAAGAACATCTACAAGCAGTAGTTAACAAATGACTTTTCAAGTTTTGCAATGATCAAATTCCACAGACTAATTCAGTCTAAATGGCATCTAATACCCAGCCTAGACACAGAATCAACAATTGAGTGTGACATCTAATTGGCAATTTGGTAAATCAGCTAATTCCAATTTTAACTCACCACTAAAGAAAAATGTGTGTCTTTTACACACAGAAGGGAAGAGAAGCTTCTTAATTCTTTTCAGTGATTCACCTTTTCTTTTTTGGATCTCCTCAGCTCATCAACAGTTCGTAAAACCAAGTCACTTCACAACTAGGAAGTACCCATAAGTCACCTGTGCACTGGCTAAGAAAAGGGAACCAAAATGGAAGTTATTGAGGAAAGAAACAAAGAAAAAAACAAGGAAAAAATCAAATAAATGCTTAATATTAAAGAAAAAACTGCCAGGGTCAGATGTGCAGTTTAGAATTTCTTTTTTCTCAAATAGGGTGGAAATGGAACTTGAAAATTGATGACATCTCCACCATAACAACTATATCCCATACCCATTGCTTCATCCATTTTTAAGATTCTAATTTTTATTTCAAATTAATCAATTACTTCAACCCTTATTAAGCACTTGTTAAGTGCCAAGCACTATGCTAGATAAAATAAAAAATAGTGCTTAAAAAAGTTCTTCAGGAACTTTAGAGAATAATTTTTCAATATATATCTTATATACTTTCTCATCTCTTACAACCTACCAGGACTCTTTCTGCCAATATTTAATGAGGACATACAAAATACCAGGTTAGGGATGGCTGGGTGGCTCAGTTGGTTAAGCGGCTACCCTCGGTTCAGGTCATGATCCCAGGGTCCTGAGATCGAGTCCCCCATCGGGCTCCTTGCTCAGCAGGGAGCCTGCTTCTCTCTCTGCCTGCTCTGCCTGCTGCTCCCCCTGCTTGTGCTCCCGCTCTAACAAATAAATAAATAAAATCTTCAAAAAAAAAAAAAATCAGGTTACAAAAGTTCTTTAGAAACCCAAGGTAGAGTAATTTTTCAATATATATTGTACACATTCCAATCTCTCAAGACCTACAAGGATTAATTCGTTGCATACAAAATACCAGGTATAACACAAAGCACAGGGAACATAATGAAAAATAAGGCAGGTCATCGACCCTAGGCAAACTTTCAATGCAGTGAGACAGAAAAGTAAATAGCCAGTTACAATAAAGTCCAAGAAGTGCTTTGGATAATCCTATATACAGAGTAAGGACAGTAGAGAGCAATGAGGCTGGAGAAGTAATTATAATAGCAGCTAACACTATGTGCCAGGCAAAGTCTAAGCACTTTGACTTCCACTTCATACAGTGGAGGTGATAATGACCATCCTCCTTTTACAGCTGAGGAATCTAAGGAACCTTCCTAGGAGTCACACAATGATAAGGGTGGAGCAGCAATGTGAACCAAAGTTATGTCTTCCAATGATCTTGCAGGATCATAAAGAGGCACTTTGTATGACCCTAATCAAAGAAGTACTTTTTAAAGGGTAGTAGGCCAAAATAGTGATTTGATCAAATTTATCTTTAGAAAAATTGTTTTAAGAATGGTATGACAGTATGCAGCAAGACTTTAAAGGTAGGTAGACAAGTTCTGAGGCTGTCATTATAATCCAAATAAAGTTTTTAGAGCCTGATCTCAGGTTAAAGGCAAAGATGATAGAGGCACCAAAAAATTAAGACATTTTTAAAAAGAAACCTTAATAATTTAGGACTTGCTAGAAGCAGGTGTTATTGAAGAATAGTAAATGATAACTTGAGATAACTGGACAGATGGAAGGGCCATTCTCCAAAACAAGGATAAAATGTGACTAGGCTCAAAAGAAGATAAGCAGTTTAGTATTTAGCCAAGTTGAGTTAGAAACAAAAGTATATTAAACTTGATACCTTATGGTCATATGTTGAAGCCTCGACCATGAAATAATTTTGGGCATCTTCAGAGCCACTTATAAACAAAGTTAACTCTTTGTGAAAGTCTCTGGTTAAATTTGAAATTTGTCGGATTTTTTCTTAAATTTTTGTATGCCTTATATATTTCCACATCTCATTGTATAATACTGATGGAATCAATCACCTAGTAAAATCAACTCAATTTTCTCAAAAAAACAAAATATTGCTATTCATAAAACTGGCAATTTCATTGCATCTACCATAGACAAGTGATTTTCAAAGTGTTTTCAGCCTTTAAAAACATATAGATACTCTAATCTTTTCTGACCAATGAATAACAATTTATGTTTGTATAATTGACAGTTTTCAAAGGGTTTCTATTTACTGTCTCTTCCAATCTGTATAGTAATACTGTGAGTTATAATGAAAGCCAACAGATAAGTCTTTTAAAATATATAGATGGCAAATATAGAACTATAATTCATAAATCAGTTTACAGTTAATGCTATACATAAACATGCTATGGACTTGATTATAATATGAAACTTTGAAATTTAGAAAATATTATACCATCTTTTGATAATCTAGTGGAAATGAGAAAAATATAGTAATATAATTTATTTAAGTTGATAGCCAAGTAATAAAACAATGAAAGAAATATATAATAATTCAAGGTGAGGCCAAGAGAGCTGGTAGCTACAAAAATGAAAAGAAACAGAACCTGTACCTGTGAAAACTAGGTTCAGTGACTTGACATAGAAAGAAATTCAACAGTAAAAATTCATTCTCTACCCTATAGAGACTAACCAGTAAGCTGGTTAAGTTTTTAAAATTCACACACACAATTCCATGGGCACAATAAAGGTTTTTGTCTCCTTCAATACTAGGAGAGCTAACTACTACTTCCTGACAACTTCCATACCCAAAGTTAACTGCAACTTAGTTGTATATTAAATTGTCATACTTTAAAACTTGTAAAAATTATGATGTTACTGATGCAAGTCTAAAACAGCCCTAGATATTTGCTATTGTAATAACTTTCCTTATGTAGGAGTAATCAGGTCTTAAAAGAAAAATATTCTAGGGGCGCCTGGGTGGCACAGCGGTTAAGCGTCTGCCTTCGGCTCAGGGCATGATCCCGGCATTATGGGATCGAGCCCCACATCAGGCTCCTCTGCTATGAGCCTGCTTCTTCCTCTCCCACTCCCCCTGCTTGTGTTCCCTCTCTCGCTGGCTGTCTCTACCTCTGTCAAATAAATAAATAAATAAATATCTTAAAAAAAAAAAAAAAAAGAAAAGAAAGAAAAATATTCTAATATTCTAACTAACCAAAGTCATGTCCAACTTCACATCCACATGTATCACTATATTAACTCTGCTGCCCTCCCCAAAAATTAAGCTATTCATTTTTGTTGGTAAATGAAATATTACATTTTAAAATAATTCTCTATTATGTAGGAATTTTTTATTATGTAATCCTATTTCCAGAAGAGCCCTTAGCATGTACAAGTCCAAACTCCTTATCTTACAGCTGGGTAATCACAGGCCCAGAAAAGTTTTGATCTGAGCAAGGTTCACAAAGCCCGGTTCTAGTCAGTGTATTCTCCAGCACAGTATTCAAGAACATTCACCTTTTTCCTCTTTATACTGCTGGATGCTCCTCTTTTGCCTGCTCCTTTCTAAGAAGGGGTAGAGAGAAGGGATATAAGTAAATTCAATTAAAGTGTCTCAAATACTGAGGCTGAGGAGAGAAAGGTTCAACTGAAACTAGTGCCTGCAAGAATTTGACCACATTTCAAATGTTCATACTAACGCTCACTCTTATCTCCTATAGGTAAACATGGCTTCTATCTTGGTGTTCCCAAGTATCATAATCAATACTGCATCCCCCTTAATTCATTTCGCAGTCATAGCAAAGCATTATTTCTAATTATTATTCTGTCAAGTTATAAAATACAATAAAACTACATGTAAATACGTTTCCCATAATTCTTCAGCTCTTCTCAGAAATTATAAAAGTAACATTTTCACCAAAACCAATGTGATAATACAAAAATAAAGGAAATAATCCTCTCTATTCCTTCACCTTCCATCCCATGCATCAATATAATTATACCTTTCTTTACTTCAAATATATACAGCATGTTTTATTAAAAAGTTTTTTAAAATAGATTACTGAACTATAATTAGTTTTCCTCACTTATTAAAATATCAGACATTCCTTAAAACGAAAGAACCTATTTTTTAAGAGCTCCACTGTAACCATTCTCCCTCTTGATATGCATTAAAGTTATCCCTAGCTTTTTGCCACTACAAGCAATGCAGTAATAAACATGTACAATTTACTATGTCAGACTGAAACAAAGTGATACCCTTATAAATACACGCATTCACTCTGAATTAATAAGAAGGCACTCATAAGAGAACACAGTGTATGAGAGGGATTTTTAATCAAGAAATCCTCTGGAGAAAGGCTGAAGAGAACACATTCTTGACGACTGAGATATTTATGTTCAAAATGGTTCACAACCTGTTCTAAAAGTCCTTAAAATAAGGAAAGACTGAAGGATCATAATTCATATCACTGGCCTGGAGAACTGAAACAACCAATTATAAGTTCAAAAACAAAGTCCTCCTCTTGTCTTTCAAAGAAAAGCTGCCTAATAGTATGACTACATAATTTCTAAAAAAGAACTAAAATCTAATTTTAATTTTAAAAACACACACAAGCCAAATCCAAAGGATGCTTCCTACATGTCACATATAAACACTTAATTTTCAAAAATTGAGATAAAACTGTCATTTAGGATCAGAGTTTACATCAAAATGAAGCTCAATATGTACTATAAAAGATCAGCATCCATTTTACAACATGTTTACTATTTTAAATTTTTTATTTGACATATACAGTAAAATAAGTTCTGTTAAAACCTCAAGGAAAACAGAATATCATGATGACACACCATAAACAGCATAATTATTAAGTGCAAAAAAAAGTTTCAGTTTCAGGAAGCAGTCTATGGATATCAAACTGGAGACCACTGGCCACATATGATTAGGAATCACCATACTTCATCTTGAAAAATCTAATATTTATTGATTAAAAATACCCTACAATGGCTGGTTTTAAGCACTACAGAATTTTAAAATACAGGAGGAATATCCTGCAAAGCTCTAATGATAAATAAATGAACGTACTGTACTTTTAGGTTCTGGCACATACTATGTGTGTGAAAAGACACTATGTATTTTCATTCATCCTTGGAAGCACTGCTAACAGAAGCCAAAGTGCCATCAGTCACAGAGGACAAAGGGCTGGTTCTGAATGTGAGAAGAGTTTATGAGAACTGTACACAGCAGAGACAAAAATGCTGGGACTAAAGCATCAACTGTCTTTCCACATTAATAGATGGCCAGCATTTTTCAACAAGTCAGTCCTTTCTGAAACTTGTCCCTTCACAGCTCTCCATGTTCACTCTATGAAGTCCTGTTGTCATTACACAACAAAAATAAACGCTTCTATCACCCTTTAGGTCTGTTTGCCTTCTCTCAACAGTATTTCTTTTTCCTTCTTCAAAACATTCTTTTCAAAGGAGTCTTCAATGAGTCTTTCTTGATTCAAATAGACTGGCAGACAAGATGGCATAAAAGAGCTCCTTTCCTAGTGCCCAAGCTAGAAAAAATAAAAATAAAAAAAGAGAAAATACAAAATTCTTAAGAGCAACATTTCTCATTTTTATTGAAACAAAAAAGAAAGAAAAAAACTGTAACAATATGCTCTCGTTTCACTTACTTTATCTTGGCCAATTTTATTGACATACCTCTGCTCATATCTACTTACTTGTTATAGGTATATGTTCCAACTGCTCTGTTTTCAAAAACAACTTCCCCCCACATACTCATGCTCACTTCTTACATTATCATTTTAAAAGCACAACAGAAGTATAAACTATCAAGACTATAACTGAAGATGCCATTTCTAAAACTTCAATAATATCTAGAAAATCTCTATGAAATTCCCTGACAAATGATATAAAGAAAAACATCTTTTTGCAGTATTTTTAAGCTGCACTGGAACTAGAGCTATCTTGGAAGCCATTCATTGAGCTCTCGGTACTTAAGTCTTTGTTATTCTAGAGAAAAATCAAGGATTTAAGGATTTAAGAAGCTCCAGTTAATTAACTACTTAAGTCCATAGCAGTGTTAAACATCTTTATGCCAGAAAAATAAATCAGTGTCAAATGGTTAAATAATCAATTAACATAACCAAAGAAAAGATCATTGACAAATTAATTACAAATAAAAATTTTTAGCATATATTCAAAATATTTAAAACTCAATACAGTTCACAGATCTAAATACTTTCTGTTAGTTTCTAAAAGGTGCTGCTAGCTAATACTATCATGTCAGCATGCTGTGTACCTAAATGTTCCTGGTGAATCTTATTACCATAGAAGTCTGTGATTCAAGAACTCTAATTCAATTTCCTTTGTTGTGAAGATGACAACAAAAGTTGTGCAAGAGCAGAAAAAGAAGAGGCAGAAAGATGCTGATATTCTTTCCTAATTCTTCTACCACCCTTTACAAAAAAAAAGACTGCTCCACTCCAACCCTCCCACCTCCCACCCCCCCAACCACTCCCCACTCCTTCCAGAAAAAGAACTGTCTTATCCAATAAAAACAGAGCAACCAAGAAAATATATAAGAAAAATACCTGTAAGATTTTTCTTCCCATAACTTGTCCCAGGCAAGGATCCTCAGGCACTCTCTCCCATGTCATCCTCCACCACTTCTTCAACCATTAGAGATGCATCCTGAATGATGGTGGAGGGTTCAGAAGTTTATAGCAGATGTGGCATATTGAGATCAAGGATCATATCCATCTCCTCACAAAAAAGATGGGGCCTCTCAGGTGGTCCAGAACACATTTCACAGCTCTGTGATTATACTCACATGTTACTATTCTGATATTGAGCAATTCCTACTCTCAACTCAAAAAATCCCACCAGGATATAACTCAAAATCATGAATATGTCATTCTCCTCTGATTTTTCCCTTACTATTCATCATTTACATCCTGACTCACTTTACAAAAGATGTTGGATTGACACTATCCTTTATTAATAAAGAATACCCAGAAAATAACTTTACTTTAAGGTATTCTCTACATATATACCATCTCTGATAAAAGTCCATATGCAATGATGGAATCAGCCACCCCCACCCTGATACTCTGGGTGAAAAAGAAGGTTCAGAGAAGTGTGTGAAAATATACTTTTATGAGTCTGGAAATAGTGAGGGAAGAAGATGGTTGCTATGACAAAACAAGAATGAATGTTAGAAAGAACTACGGACCTGAGAACATGTGTAAATTAAGTGGTTTAGGTAACCACGGCTACCCCCATATTGCTCTCCTTCTTTTCCAATTTTTAGTGCTTTATTTTTTAAATAAAAATACGCTCCTTACAAAACATTATGCTTTAAGAAAAACGAAAAATATTCTATCATTCCTCCATCGTTTTCTCAAAAGGAAACCATTATTTCATGTCCTTTCATCTTTCTTGCACATATTTGAACATGCATGATTTCTGACTACAAGTATTATACTATCCATACTGTTCTCACAACTTCTCTTCTTTACTTGATATATCTTGGCCATCTTTTCACATCAGTATATATCAACCTCACTCATCTTTGTAATATTCATATAACACTCCCTGGCATCTAGGTTTTGTGCTCTATTTTTTTTTTCATCATTCTCTCCCCGCCTCTTATCTCCTCTGGAAATCGAAATACCTGGTTTCATGCACCATGTGACTTAAACATCTGCTCATATTTTCAATCTCCATCTTTTTACCTTTAGGTTCTAGGATGTTTCCCCAACCTTACTTCTAAATCATTAATTCAGCTTTCAGCTCTTCCTTTGAATTTAACAATCAGATTTTTTGTCTGAGATCTCTGGAGATTGTTTCTTTCAGAACAGCCTCATTTATTTTTTCAGCTGTTTTAGCCTCTTAAATCTCTCTGCAGATATGAATTACATTTAAGTCCCATCTACTTCTTGCACCATTCCCATCCTCCAGTGGTCAGTTTTTCTCTTAGCTCATCTTCTATTCGTACTATTGGTTTTCTGGTGATCTTTGGTATTCCAAGTTTATGAATGGTGTTCCAGAGCTATCTAACTGGCCTGGGTTTCTCCTGTCAATCTTTAGGTCTGTCCTTCTCTTAAGGCATCTTCGCTGACTGAGAGAGCTGATTTCAGGTTGAATGTGACTGGGCAGAGGATATCAAGAAGCACATTTTTTTTTTTTAAAGATTTATTTATTTATTCGACAGAGATAGAGACAGCCAGCGAGAGAGGGAACACAAGCAGGGGGAGTGGGAGAGGAAGAAGCAGGCTCATAGCAGAAGAGCCTGATGTGGGGCTCGATCCCAGATCGCCGGGATCAGGCCCTGAGCCGAAGGCAGACGCTTAACCGCTGTGCCACCCAGGCGCCCCAAGAAGCACATTTTAATTTAGGATGTGTGATCATAAAGCAGGTTGTGGGCTAGAACCCCCAAGATTGCCAACTTATAAGGAAGACTTTACTTTTAGGGTGGAGTGTTCTCATGTATTTCACACATGTGCAACCATTCTGCCTTTTCCTTTCCTCCACTCTGTGTTCTTGGTTGAGTTTGCAGGTTCTGCTACTCTCTCCAACCACAACACACATATCAGAAGCCTTCTCCAGAATCATGATCTGCAAAACAGAAGCCATGACTCTATCCTAGAGATAAATACCCCTGCTAAGAATCATTCTACACAAATGAGGAAAAGCAGAACCCAGCTGGTGGAGTTTTTAAATTAGTTACTCTGATGATTACCCTACAGACCACCCCATTTCTTGGAAACTGTTAATACAAATGCAGTCTCTTGAGGTCCACTGAGGAGAAACTTCTCAATTTCAGTTGTTTTTTTCTCTGCTCTTGTTTCTCTGTCCCTCTCATCCCATCTGCTTTCTATTTTCAGGGAAATCCCCAAAATCTGCTACAGAAATGTCACCCTGTCTTGCTGCCCAATGCTGTTACAGGCTTAATTTACTATATTTTCAGCCACTTCAAACAGATATGGAGAAGGTTGGGAGAACTGATCACTTGCCATCTTGCAACAAGTCTCCTCAAGTTTTCAACCTTATTTACACCTATATTTCTTCACAAATATCAAGTGAAAAGTATCTCCTTCTGCAATTCTATGAACAGAAATTCTTTGCATAGGATACTTTCCCTCCTTTCACCCCACTCCCAACTGCTAGAGCACAGGTTTTATTATTATCAAATCATCTAGAATGGTATCCCCTAGTTGTAATTTTTTCCATATCTTCTGTTTTATTTAGACCATTTTCTTTCAAGTTATACACTTCAAAGCACTTTATTAACAATTTTTTAGATTTAACCATGTATCACTAATTGGGTTTTGCATTGTTGATTGCTTTTGTTTGTCAGTTGTTTATTGCATACTTTTTTTCATCCAGAATTGTCTATGCTGATTCATTTCATTTTGCTTAAGTCCTTCCAAATAAAATATTTATTTAAATCTATAAAAGTTATAGTTCAGAGTCCTTTAGAAAGAACACATAGTTTCCCTTATACTTAAAAAATATTTCTGCCATATATTATCTCAGAATAATATACTTTAATCTCAGAATTCCACTGTTTCTTAGTGGTGAGTGTTGCACAGGATATATCAGATGCCAAACTGATTCTTTCTTCTATTAGGGTAAGCCTGTTTCCTCTCTCTGGAAACTTGATTTTCTCTTGATTCTTGGAATTCAGAAGTTTTACCACTATTCAATTTTACCAGAAATTGGATACCAGTATATCTTACTTGATGGCATTCTTCAGCACAGGAAAATATTCTGCCATTTTATCATCTACTGCTTCTGCAACATGCATTGTATTTTCTTACTTCTGGAATTCCTAGTTCATAGAAACTGATCTGGATCGATGTTATGGGTCTCAAACCTTTCTCTCATAATGTTCAACATTTTTTGCTCTACTGTCTGAGAGAAATCTCAATTTGATTCTCAATATTGCTACTTCTCTTTTTTTAAAATTTATTGGGAAATATTTTAGACATACAAAGCATTTTCATAAACACCTATGTATATCCATCACTCAGCTTATGAAAAAAATGTTCTTTTCCTCCCTGAGATAACCTAAGTTTGGTGTCTATCATTTTCATGGATTTCATTATATATTTCTATTTATGTATATATCTATAAAACTATAGTCATAATAACATTCCGCATTTTTAAGCTACATATAATAATTACACTTTATATAGTATTCTGCTTTTTGCTCTCCAGAATCAGGATATCTCTAAATGTATCCATTGAATATGGATATCAAAATTAACTGATTTATTGTGATTTATAGCTAAAAGTCCTTACATGGATATACCACAGTTTATTTATCCACTCTCCACTCACTGGGGCTTAAAATTACTTCCAATTTCTGGGGCGCCTGGGTGGCTCAGTCATCAAGCGTCAGCCTTCAGCTCAGGGCGTGATCCCAGAGTCCTGGGAATGAGCCCCACATCAGGCTCCTCCGCTGGGAGCCTGCTTCTTCCTCTCCCACTCCCCCTGCTTGTGTTCCCTCTCTCGCTGGCTGGCTGTCAAATAAATAAATAAAATTAAAAAAAAAAAATTACTTCCAATTTCTTACTCTGAAAAACAATGCTGTTATGAACTCCTTGTCTCTTTGAACTTAAGTGTGAATTTTTTTACATCAATGTTTTTTAATCTATGGATCATAACCCATCAATAAAATCACATTAGTAGGTCAAGGTCACAAATAGCATTAAAGAGGGAGAAAAGGGGGAGAGGTGAGGAAGGAAGAAAAAAGGAAGAAAGTGAACAAAGCAATAAAGCATACAGATCAAAGTGTACTGTATGGAGCAAGAGTAAATTTTCTTTCCTGAAAATTGATTTCACTTGTTACGGGTAAAACAGATGAACAAATAATGCTAAGGTATATACACATACACATGTAGATTTACTGGGTTGTTGGGGAAATGTACATCCAAACTCACTAATATTGCCAAACTATAATCAAAAAGTGGTTTTATAAGGCACCTGAATGGCTCAGCTACTTAAGCGTCCAACTCTTGATTTCAGCTCAGATCATGATCTCAGAGTTGTGAGATCAAACCCTGTGTAGATCTCTCTCCCTCTTCCTCCACCCCTCCCCAATCTTAAAAAAAATTTTTTAAGTGGATAATTATATTTCGGCAAGCTAAGAATTCTCATTGTTCTACATGCTCACCAACACAGTATACTCAGACTTTTATGTGTTTATCTGATGCTTGTCTGAAAATATATTTCGAAACCCTTGTTTTTGAATAATTTTGCTAGCTACTATTTCTAGGAAAACTTTTGTTTTCTTTCAGTATTTGAAGATTAAATTATGACTTCTAGCATTGTTACAGTTCAGAATTCAGCTACCAGTCTAATTTTTATACTTTTAGAAATAATCTATTTCTGCCTACTTTTAAATTCTCTTTGTTTTTAGTAATACCCAGTTATTTTTCTTCCTCTGGATTTACCGTGTTTTTTCAGTCTAATGAGTCACATGGTCTAATTTTAGAAAATTCTTGGTGATTCCTTTTTTGGAATCCTCAGCGTCTTCATTCTCCTTTTCTGAACTCCAACTTCACAGATGTTAGACATGTTTATTCTTCTGCCTCTACAATCTCTTTGAAGTTTCCGTATCTCTGGTTTCCAGCTCTCTCAAGTTCATTAATTCTCTCTTCAGCTGGGTTTAATCTACTTACACCATTCATTATTTTTTAATTTTTATATTTTTAATTTTTAATTTCTAAATGTTTTGTTCATTTTCAAATCTTCCTGGTATTTCTTGATAGTATTTTGTTCCTTGCTCATGTTTTTATTTTCCCTTGTTTTTAATCCCCCAATTTAGACTCTATACGTGTGTGTGTGTGCGTGTGTGTGTGTGTGTGTGTGTGTGTGTATGCCATACTAAAATGATATCTTTAAGGTCCATCCCCCTAAAGAGTATTAACTTTTGTTTCTGTTCACCAATGCTTGGTAGCATACCAACATTTCATTATTGTGAAATAATTTTCTGTAACTGCAGTTTCCTGAACTAGGCCAGGTAATATAAATCAGAATTGCAAACCCACATGAAGGCAGGCTTGTGGTCACAAATCTTTAAAGGAGACTTTTCAGTCTTAACACCCAAATGTCAAGAGAAGAAAACTTCTCGGATGTTATCTGCTGGAAGTTAAATTTAATTTTCTAGGCTCTCTTTCATTAAAGCTTTATCTTGAAGAGCACTGGCCTTATGCAAAGGCCTTAATTCCAATTCCTCATCTACTGGAAGCCCAAAGATTTCTCCTCTCAAACTCATGAGACCTTTAAATGCAAGACTCTAGGTCAATAAGTGTTCTGAGAACAGAAAAGAACACTCTGGATTCCATCACCTTCTATATTTTTGGTGTCTAGGAATTTTACTTGGCAATCATATTTTTAACTGTCAAGAACTTTTTTTCACTGTCCCTTTCTCAATTCAATGTTTTCTCAATTCTAATTATAAATTTTCAGTTTGCTACTTTTTTTTACATTAACTATGATTTCTAAACTATTTGCTTATCTAAGTATGAGTACTCTCTTTAGCACTGCTAATTTTCCTCAAATAGCCAGGATTACATCATTGCCTTCATCCTTTGTTAAGATCTTTATTTAAGATCTAGATTTTTCAATACTGATGGCTGGTCTAAGTTACTAATTTATTTTCAATTGTCTCCCCTACTTCCATCAGGCCCCAAATGTAAGGCTGTAGGACTTTGTGGGTGGATTTTGCACATAAGTGGGGTAAAGGGGAGAAACCAGTAGACAGATTTTTTCTTCAAGATTCACTGATTCCAGAGTCTTCTAATTACCTTGATATCTCCCACAGGGCCATTTCTCTGCCTTAGCCCTGCCATCTCTAAGCTGGGTGAATTTCTTTCTTTCTTTCTTTTTTAATTTATTTATTTGAGAGAGAGAGAGAGACAGGGCATGAGCAGGAGAGGGGGAGAGAGAGAATCTCAAGCAGACTCCATGCTGAGCATGGAGTCCAATGCAGGGCTTGATCTCATAATCTTGAGATCACAACCTGAGCCAAAACTAAGTGTCAGATGCTTAAGTGACTGCACCACCCAGGCGCCCCAAAGCTGGGTGAATTTCTGAACTATTAGAAAATAAAGTATATGTCCTATTCAGAAACCAAATATTTTTGCTATGCTGAATTATAGGCTGTTTAGTACTAGTGGTTTTTAGTAATCTAATCTTGTCAGTCATATCTTTCAAAAGTGCCCACATTTTCTGACTACACCCTTTCCTTTTTCCAGAGTTGCTATGGATTTTCTTCTTATTCTTGTATTTCTTTTGTCATTGCAATTTGGACTCAGCTATCATATACTTGCTATAAATTTTTAAAAATTCTTAGCTAAGTGAATAATATGCCTCATGACATCACAGAACTTAGTCTCAAAAGAAGCAATCTCTCCCTCTAAAAGAGCAAGAACAACAGAAAAGTAAGAAGCAGATCTTTAGAGAAGCCTCAGTTTATAGTTTCTTTCCCTCAAACATGATTTTAGTAAAACTTTGTATCCCATCAACAAACCCCCCATTCAAAACAAACAAAAAAAGAGCCCCTTTCCAACTCTTTTATTCTTACTCTAGTTCATCTTTTACTAAAGCATAACTGAAGAAGTTTGAAGACAGAAATTAGGTTTTCTTCTCTTATCATGAACAATTTACTTTATATTTGAAGTGAATTCTTTATTATAAAATTAACCAACTTACAGAAAAATCGCAATCTACAGTTTTACAGATGAGGTATATTAACCATGTTTGAATGAACAACAAATGTAGTGATAAATCAAGAAATGTAAACAAGAATCAGAAAACCTGAGAACTATGCCAATTCTACCAACTGCTATTTTTCTTCTTCAGTCAAGTTTAAATGGCAGCAAAACCAAAAGAACAACGTATGTTCTTTCTGATTTAATTTTCTATATAAAGATATTTCTCTGCTATTGGATGGCAATACAATTTTTCTAAGAATACATTCATGTCACTCTACAAGGCAAATGACTACTGTTTTAATGGTCATACATTATCATAAAAAATCAATGGCCCATTCAAGCCCTAATCTCAGTATTTAGAATGAAATTAACGGCAATTATAGCAATATTGCTTATACCTAAACCCATAAGATATTTAAAAAACAAAACACCAGCTATGTAAGTTTTCAAATGCATATCCTTTTAACTTCTCACCATGATGTTTAATGTTAAAAAAACTAAACATCCATGGGCTATCAGTGTTTCTTGCTTTATTTATATGCAGGTCTGAAGAATGTGAATAAAATGACCTGAAGAAGTTGAAAAGGTAAGCTATTTAAAGGAATACCATGTCCAACCATTTTGTAAATTAATAACTCCAAAGTTGCCTTTTTTTATAAATATTGATTTTATTCAGGTTTACTTAAAAGTGGGGGTTGCTAAAATAAAATCCAAAAAAAAATTAGGATATTTCCAAGATTTAAAACAAGATGTGTCTATGATAATATGATTCTTTTCAGCAGCCCAACAAAAATCACTGATTAACATTTTGGTATTTGGATTTCAGTATCTGGTAATGTAGCAACAGAAAAAGTGATGGCCCTTTCTCAACTTTACTGACCATTTTATGTTGGTTAGTTCACTAATTTCATAACATTCCAAGACACCAAATGACTTCAAATACAATCAAGCACTCCTGAAACCTTTCCACTGAATGAACATACTATCAGGATGTCTATGGTAGAGACCATTATTGTGAAATTCTTTGCCTCTGATCTCAAGAATCGTTTAGTTTTAACATAAAAACTTTCTCAAGGTACAGTAATTTAATTCATTAATATTCTACCCCCACCAATCTTTTAGTAGAAAAAGCGCTCTATAAGAATATATTACTTTTATTGTGTAGCTTCACATACTCCCTGGTAAAAACCCATATACACCAGCACTCCAGTCAGTCAAAGAAGCAAGTTCACAGAGCATGCTGCCAAAAATTGCAAACTGTAGTTTATATTCAAGATGTGGTCTATCTTACCAAAAGAAAAAAAGTGACTGATAAAAATCTAAAGAAGGAACTTTTAAAAAAATTTTTTTCAATAGATTTTAAGTGCAAATTTGGAACACAGGTAAAATTACAAAGAAATGTGAATAATTTATTTACATGGTGTAAAGTGGTATTCATTATACTTCTGCCTGAGGGGACAAAACCTTCTTCACTGTAGTGATTATAGCCAATTTTATTATCCACAACAACTTCACCTTTTCTAATAGTTGTTTGTGTTTTAAAACAAACATAATATCATTATGAATTATAATCCATAAACACTTATATAACACAGAGCATAAGATACATCTTAACAAACACCAAATACAATTAATAGTAGCCGATAACACATAAACCCGTAAGCAATGCTTTTGGAAAAAAAGACAGCATCAACAGAGAGCAAATGAAGAGGATGTAAAGCCAGAGGCCCAGGTTCAAATCCAGACTTTGCCCTCACCAGCAGTGTAACCTTGGGCAAGTTAATCCCTCCGTACTTTAGTTTCCTCATCTGTAAATGAGATAATTATACCTGTTCCATAAGACTGTTGTGATTATATAAGTTAACATTTGTAAGGTACTTAGAAATATGTCTGGCATATATTAAGCACTTTATAAGTATCTGTTTAAAAAAAAAAAAAAGAACCTTTCCTAATTCCCATGAATTGTTTGTTTTCCTTATCATTAACCTCAAATAGTTCTGTGGTCACTAACTTTTACCCCTTATCTCCAAACATACAAATAAATATAGGACGTTTGGTTTGTTCACAAAGATTATCAACATCATTGGTATGAGAAATGAAATATCCTCTCCTTTGAACTGGGTAAAGCTCAATCAAGCTATCAATCAAGAAACTATATATCTCTTAAAATTATCACATAACTTAAACATTTAAATGCCCATCATGATGAAATATACTTAGTATCAGTTACATAATTCCATAAAAGGAGTTTTTATTAATTACTGAATATGACTTTATGAAAATGTTTTTGTAACTCTTACAACTCACTTTTTTTAACTTACATTTTAAGAATAGAAATGCAATGGAAGAAAGGAATGAACAAGATGGAAACAAGAAGAAAACAATTAATCCTACTTGCCAATTAAAATATTCACTAAAATTTTACTGTAGAATTTTTATAGATAACCTTATGATGGATGAAACTCCCATTATCACTTCTATTTTGGCCAAATTAATGATATCAAAATTAGTAAATTCCACAAACTTACAATCATGTTTCTGTGGGTCATAATTTTTTGTATTTTAAGGGATATAATACAAACAAGTCTCTTACACATTGCAAGCTATCTTAAAATATAACCAGCTATTCACATATAATACCCTAAAATAAAGGTTAGACTTGGGTCATTAAAAAAAATATTTTAGGCCTCATGTGAAAAGCTAAACACTTTTTCAAGCTCTAATGTACCTAAGACATGACAAGGATCTCAAGGAGGAAAAAGATCAATTCAATTTTTATAAGTTTTTTTAATACATAAAAATCAAAAGTTTAAAAAAATCATGAAGTTAACTTAAAATGCTCATTGGTTTAGTAAATTAAAACCTAATTCTATAATTACTGCAAGTTATCAGTGTTAAGTTTTTAACTAATATTTACTCTGTGGATAACCAAGACCCTATGCACACTTGTGCTATATGAATAGATTCCTCTTAAGTAAAAAGCTGAAGTCGAAAGTAAAAGGCAAAGTACATTTTTTTTTTTAAGATTTATTCATTTGAAAGAGAGAGCACACAAGTGGGAGGAGAGGCAGAGGGAGAGAATCTTCAAGCAAACTCCTGCTGAGCACTGAGCCTGACACAGGGTTCAATCTGACAACCCATGAGATCATGATCTGAGTCGAAAGCAAGAGTCAGATGCATCCACCCAGGCACCCCACAAAGTTACATTATTAAAGCACTGAAGATGACAATGAACCTCTCCCTCAAAAACATTTTCTATAAGATACATTACAAAACCTCTATTCAGAAAAGGGTTTTGGTGCTCAAGGGAAGCAACCACAGGAAAACATCCTGAGGTGCTTGTTAATAGTGTAGGTTGCTGGGCCCTAATCCATACCTACTGAATCAGAATCTAAATTGTTGCATAAACATTAAACAAATATTAAATATGTTAGGCAGAAGTTTACAGAACCCAACAGATTCTAGTTATTGTGCTAGGAACTAGAGGCTATTAAAATTATTAGTCTCAGTAAATCTCAGCTGGGAAGACAAGTAAAGGCTACTAAACATCATACAGAATTCTAAAAGGCAGAAACTGTGTCTGCTTCCTTATTGAATCCCTGTCAGTTATGTGAATGATGCATTTCAGAAATGGGTTTGTGATTAATCACTTTTTGTTTATATGCGCTACTTTATGCCTCTATTTTCCTGAATAATGAATTAAGAGATAAGAAAAAAATGAAGTTTGAGTAAGTTTTCACTATACTATGCCCATGAAAAATACAAATTACTTTTAAGATCAATGACAGAGTGACCAAAAATTCAGAGCAAAATATTTTCTGTAACTTGGAAATCGAGCCCCAGTATGAAATATCAGTAAGTACTTGAAAATGACTTAATAATGAAAACTGTTATTTAATGACACTTTTATAGGTTGACTACAGTGATATTTTATGTCTAGTAATTTCACTATAAGAATTTTACATCAGATACAATTATACTTACTATATAAATGAAACAGTTGAGAATAAAATGTTTGCACAAGTACACACATTGAAGTAAAAGGTCTCTTAACCTTCAACATAATGTCCATGTACTAGGTAGACAATGTTCCTTCAGCATAAGCCTAAAAGATGAGATTACTATCCATTAATTGATACATGAATAAATCTCAATAAAGTCAAAAATAAAGCAAGAATGCCCACTATGAGTGCTATCATTTAAAACTATGCTGGGGACCTTAGCCAAAGCAAAAGAAAAAAGAAATAAGAGCTGCAAATATTAAGAGGCTATAGGAAAATAACTTGCAGAAGGCTTTATTATCTAATTAGAAAATCCTAAAGATCTATTAAAAGACTGCGACTAAGAACAAAATTCCGATCAGTATTCAAAAATTAGCATTTCCTATACCGCACCAATAACCAATTAGAAATTTAAATGGGAGTAAAGATCCCATTGATAATATTTTTAATCTAGCAAATAAATAGCAATAAGCCTAACCAAATTTGATAGGACGAAGTTGAAGAAAATTATAAAACATCATCTGACCATATAAAAATGTAAAATTGTGTGTAAAATATACACATATCATTAAAAATAGGTAATAAGTGAAACAAAAATCTGCAATACATATAACTAAAAATTAATTTCCTTCATTTACAATAATCTCTTAAGTTAATAAAAAACGTTTTTTAAATGAGCAAATGATAAAAGGAAATAATTCATTAAATGAATACACAATCCACTTGGAGCATTGTCTGGCCTATGGTAAATGCTTAAACAGAAAAATAAACAGCTGATGAACATACTAAAGTAGGTTCAACCTCACTCATGATTTTTAAAATAGCAAAACAATCAAGAGTGGCAAAAATAAAATACAGTTCATAAAATCCAGAGTTGATGCTGGGAAGCATACATAGGCATACACTAAAAGTAGGACTATAATGATGTTTCAACATTTTTAAAGTGGAAACTGAAAACATCTCTCACCTGAAAACCTTGAGCCTCTGACCTATTAATTCCATGGCTAGAAATTACTTTTACGATAGAAACATATATATCAATATAAAGATAAAATACAGGAACATCTGTGAAATATTATACCATTAAAAACAGAAATTGATATAATCGAAATGCTCATCAATAAGGGAGTAATTAAATAGACTATGAAGCCTGTACAAATAAATGAAGTAAATCATTAGAATTTCTTATGGAAGGATTTCCATGCTAGATAACGAGATGGGAAAAATGCATAAAAATAAATAGTATTAGTGCGTGATACTGTATATAAAAGAAAAGGATAAAGAAGTTCTAAAGCACATTTATATAAATACTAAAACTTCCTAGCATATACATACTTTATCAATGGCAGTTACAAATTTGGGGACTGAATCAAAAAAAGACTTATTTTTCATTTTATGCTCTCCTGTACTGTTTGCCTCTCCATGTGCAAGTATCAGGTTTATTAATTTTTTGGAGAGATGTATGCTTAAATAAGAACATTCAACACTGTAACAATATCAACCCTTTCAAAATCTGATAGGATTTTTAAAATAGAATATGAATAGAACTCTATGTATACTCTACGAATAGAATAGAATCTAAAATCCGTCTGAAAAAGTGTATCAAAAAAACTACAAAATTTTTGAAAAAAAGGGTAAGAGTGGATTTTTCCCAAATTATCAAAATATACAAAGGAACTACAGTAATTATAACAATGTCATACTAACACAAAACTTGATAGATCACTATCAAACAGAATGAAGAGTCCAGAAAAAGATTACTGAATATGTGGAAATTTTAGTATATGATTAAGATTACATCAGTGGAAATAAGTAAATATCCATTGGAAAGAAATCTAAGACCACCTACCTCCTACCACACAAAAAGAAAATCAATACAGATAACAAACCCAAAGTAAAAATAAGCCAACCTTTTGAAGAAACTAAAAAAGTACTTTATTATAAAAAGGAAGAAAGTCTTATATCTAGTAAAATCTAAAATGCAAGAGATTAAGAAAGGACTTGCAGATGTAACCAAAAACTTAAAACTTTGCTAATAACAAGATAGCATAAATGACAACAGCAATTATTATAAAAGCTACCACTCAGAGATCACTTAAGATTGGACACTGCTCTATATGCTGTTTATAATTACTAACTTATTTAATCCTCACAATAATCTTTGGAGGTATACCATCATTAACCTCATCTTACCAATGAAGAAACTGAGGTACAGGGATTCAGCAACCTTCCCAAAGAAGTGGCAGAGCCAGTATTCAGCCTGGCTCTCTGGTTCAAGTCTGTATTCTTAACCACTGTACAACCACAGACTTTTTTTTTTTTAAGATTTATTTATTTGCGAGGCAGGGGAGGGGGAGAGTGCACAAGCATGAGCAGGGGGGAGGGGCAGAAGGAGAGGTAGAAGCAGACTCCTCACTGAGTAGGGATCACTGACTTGATCCCAGGACTCTGGATCATGGCCTGAGCCAAAGGCAGACACTTAAATGACTGAGCGACCCAGGCGCCCCAACCATAGACTTCTAAAAGATACTGCAACATCTACAAAGCTAAAGCACAAAAACTGGCAATCCAATAGAAAAATGGGCAAAAATTATGAACAGGTAACTCACAAAAGAAATCTAAATGGCCAATAAATAGGACATTTTAAACAGATGCAAACCACAACAGCAAAGATTTACTAGTTTTTAACCATTTCACTGGCAAACATTTCGGGGCTTAATGGCACCTCTTGTTGGCAGAGTTATGAGAAAACAGATATT
This sequence comes from Ursus maritimus, assembly GCF_017311325.1. NCBI lineage: Eukaryota > Metazoa > Chordata > Mammalia > Carnivora > Ursidae > Ursus > Ursus maritimus. The sequence continues at coordinate 10,074,098 of NW_024424675.1, forward strand.
CATACAGTGTTGATGTGTGTATAAACTATTTCAGCAGCTCTGGAGAATGATTTGACAGTTTTATCAAAATTTCAAAAGTGCACTGCCTTGTAATGTAACAATTCCACTTTTAGGAATCTATCTCCCAGAAAGCCTTAGACATATACACAAGGATTACAAACATATTCATCATAACCTTGTTTGCAATTGTAAGAAAAAATACCTAGTGTCCATCAAGGATAAAATAATTAATATAAGTAAATAAATTATGATAAAATATATGGCCATTTAATAAAAAGCAAGTAAACATCAAAATACAGTTTTAAGTGGGAAAAAGAAAACTCCAAAGAACCATATATACATAATGCCAGTTTTTACACTAAAAAGTAATGAAATACTGGGGCAATGAGGTGGCTAAGTCAGTTAAGTGTCCAACTCTTGATTTCAGCTCAGGTCATGATCTCAGAGTTATGAGATCAAGCCCTGTGTCGGCCTCCACACTGCGCATGGAGCCTGCTGAATATTCTCTCTCGCTTCCTCTCCTTCTGCCCCCATCCCCCCCCCAAAAAAACCTAACAAAATACTAAATATGAATACACGTACAGAGTTATTTGTAAAAGCATAAAAAGAAAAAGGATTAAGAACAGAGACTCTAGTGCCAGACAAGCTGGGTTAACCATATAATTAGTTAACCTCTCTTGGTCTCAATTCCCCATAATTTTATCACTTACTTCCTAAGGTTTTTAGGTCTTCCTAAAAACTCCCTATTATTTGTTAATGCTTAGAACACCTCCTGATACATCATTGTGTTGAATAAAAATAAACTAAAAAATGCATAAAGGCCTAGAAAGATAATCACCCAAGTGTTATCAGCATTTACCTGTATGGAATTTGGTGTTTGGGGAAGGGGAAACTACCATTTTTTAACTCTATATGTTTTTATATCTTTTGAGTACTTTACAATTACCATGATTTAAGTCCTTTATTTTATAAAAATACAACAAAATATAAATACGCAGATATACAGATGTATAGTAGTGATCACCTTTAGTGATTTCCAACACCTTATATCACACTTACTATAAATTAATGCTTAGAATATTTATATCATTAACTTCAATGTTATTTTAAAAATAGTCTTTAATACGAACATTCAAAGGAAAATTACTTGTTATTTACTTGTAACTTATAACAACTCATTTTAAGAAATAATTACAAAGCCTTAAATAAGTTCTAATGTTAGTTTCTTGACACATTGCAGATGTCAGAGCATTTAAGCAATTTTTCATTGTCAACAAAAACAAAAAAATCACTGGTGTTTCAATCACTAACAGTACTGATAAATTACACTATCAGGGATCTGAAAAGGGAATATCACTTATACAAAATTATTTTAGAATAAGAATCTCAATAGTCAGAAAGACACAGATTAGACAACCTCTTGTTCAATTACCACCCAGTGAAGAAAGTGCTTTTACTCTGATTTTCATCTAGAACCTTTCTGAATACTTCCAATGACAAGAAATGCACTGTGTCAGAGTTCATTCCATTTAGAAGCAACTAACAGTGTTTAAAGGTTTTCTTACGTTGTTCTAAAATCAGACTCAATTTTAACTCTGAGCCAATGCTCCAAAGAGCTGCTCTGTGTTAGCCCTAACTTTATCTCTTCCTCCAAACTAAAGAACTTGAAAAACTAAGATGTAATTATTTTCATAAATTCATATAGCCAGTATTTTCAATAGGTTAGGCATCATTAGAAAAAAAAAAAAACTTAAACATTAAAGGAGACAAGCTGAATTTCAAACAAATTCAACATACTACACACATCTTCAATTCTAAAATGACTTTTCTTTAAACATGTTAACATCTCTGAAATTGGCAGGTACTTTACAATTACAGGCATATAACAATTGCTGCTGGGAGGTGGTGGTCAGGACAGTTTTCACTATCTGCGTGCATTTATTTACTTACCATTTCTGGTGATATACTTGGACAACTGGAACCTCTCAACATTTCAGGCAACAATACATTTAGTGACGATTTGAGTAAAGAATATAAGTCGTAGTAATTGGCTGAAACCATAACCCATTAATTCATTAACACCATCTGGTAAGATCAAGAAAATGCCAGCACTAAAACTTGTAGGATAACTATCAAGTGGTTTAGGGGAAAAAAATCCCAGACAAAAGTACATTTTTAAGTAGTGCTATATCACCGACTCTAACTGCATAGAAAATAATTTTGTGGAAAAACAAACACCAACAACTCTGGGTGAAAAAAATGATTCAGAAGAATTGAACTCTGAGTGCAAAGACATTCTAGAATACCTAAACTAATTTATTTCACTTACAGTTTCCTTTGAAGATATGTTCAAGGATGATGTATCATAAAAGTATAACACAGTAAATCTAAAATAATTTTTAAATTTATTGAAAGAGATCAGAGTGATTAGAGAGCATCATGTAATAATTTAATTGATAGTGCTTTTTCCCATGCCTTCTTAATGGAACATAAAATAATGGTGTTTGTTATAGTTCAAAGAAGCTCTGTGCATGACTGATATGCCAGAAATTACTATTCATCAAAGCCAGTCTACTTTCTTCCTCTTCCTCTTTCTATAACTAGAATATATTTCTCAGTCTCTCTTACAATTAAATATGGCCATGTGACTGAGACATAGTCCAAGATATGTGAGTGGAAGTCAGGTATACCATTTCCAGACCTAGCTCACAAAAACCTCTGACATAATCCTTCTTTTTCCTCTTTCCCCTAGGGTTCTCAGGGCAATCTTAGAAGCAATACGTCAAAGGAATAGGTTACAGCTCTATATCTAAAGGACTATGTGAAACAGAATGCCCCCTCACATACACACGCACTCATATCCCCAACCCAACCACAACCCCTCCATGGACACCAATCATGAACACCCGCACTGGACTGTCAGATAACACAGAAATAAACTTCTGTCAGGTCAAGCCTCTTGAGAATTAATTTGTTAAAGCAGCTTGCAGTAGTCAAACTAAAACAGTTGGTTTTCACATCTGACATTATGAAGTTCAAGCTGAACGGCAGACCAGGTAGTTCCAAGCTCTCATTTGCCCACAGAAACAACATACAGAAACTGAACCAACTTTGTTGAAATTCTGGAAAACAAAGGTTTACGGAAACCAAGCCAACACCTAATTAAGAAAAACTCTCCTTAAAAAGAGTTGGAAACCTTTGTAGTATTTGTACTCATCCATATCCCACTCTCTTCCCAACACAAACCAGAAGGTGCAGAACACACCTCATTCACAAATTAAAGTCTCTTCTAACTGAAGCAAGGCACTCATCTCTACTTCACCTAACTCAAAACTAAGGTCCAAAAATCAACAGGCACTGCTCATAAAAGCTGCTAGGCAACTAAGGACTCACAGACACCTGGAGCAAGATTAAGAGTGGATATACAATAGACCATATAATGTCCAGAGGAAAAGACGAGATTCTCTGGCATGTAAGAACATTCAACGGCAGCCATGTATACAGAAGACTTTAGAAGGTTAGGAGCACCTGGGTGGCTCAGTTGGTTAAGTAGCCAACCCATTGATCTGGCTCAGATGGTGATCTTAGGATCGTGGGATAGAGCCCCGTGTTGGCCTCTGTGTTCAGTGGGGAGTCTGCCTGAGATTCTCAAATCAATCAATCCATCAATCCCCCAAATAAATAAATCTTAAAAAAAAAAAAAGTCATGTGTATATATATCCAGAGAAGATATATGCTCAAAAAAGACTTGAAAAGAACTTAAGCTTATACCTCAAAATGATCTTAGGTTCAGAGAAGACCTAGTTAAGTGTTGAAGGAGAGTCCCAGCATATAGCTAATCTGCAAAGACAGACAGAACTCCTGAGCCAATTCATGTAAAAACCTGAGCCAATCATGAACTAAAGGAAGAAAGAGTTCAATGATCACACATGACAAGGAGCCTATGCAAAAATAAGAAAAACCTCAAAACAAATGAATTACATAGTTTTCAGCAATCAAAAAAAAAAGGACAAAAACCCTAGAGAAAGAGAATTTGATTTCCACAGTTATCACATTACAGTAATCAAAAGCCCAATTTTCAACAAGTATAAAAGACATATAATAAAAGAAAAAAATGGCCCATTCAAACAAATAAAATTAACAGAAGCAATCTCAGAGGAAGTCCACATGTTCAGATTCACCACACAATGACCTTTAAATAACCACCCTAAAAAGGAAATCAAGAAAACAATGATGAACAGAAAATCAAAAAAGAAAAATTATTGAAAAAAGAATTAAAAATTCAGGATTTGAGAGGCACAATAATGAGAATAAAAAATTCACTAAAGAGGTTCAACAGCAGAACTGAGCAACCAGAAGGAAGAATCAGTGAACCTGGAGATAAAAGAATTGACAGTATCAGGATGAAAAACAAAACAAAACAATGAAATGAACAGAGCTTAAAAGACTTGAGGGACACAAACACACCAACATATGCATTATGGAAGTCTCAGGAGGTGAGAACAGGACAAAAAGATAATTTGAAGAAATAATGGACAAAAAGTCACAAATCTGATGAAAGAGATCAATCTACAAATCAAAAAATATCATCAACGAACTCCAAATGGAATTCAGAAACTCACAAAAGACACATCATAATTAAACTGTCAAAGATCAAAGAGAGAGAATTGAAAGCAACAAGACAGAAGTGACTCATTATGCACAAGGGATCCCCAATAAGATTATCAGTTGATTCCTCATCAGAAACCTTGGAGACAAAAGGAGAAAAAAGTGGTATAACTTGTTTAAAGGGATGAGTGGGGGGAAAAAGGTGAACTGAGAATTCTATCTTCAGCAAATCTGTCCTTCCAAAAATGAGGGAGAAATAAACGCATCTGCAGAGAAACAAAGATTGAGGTAGTTTATTACCAGTAAATGTACAAAATGCTAATGAGGGTCTCTCAGGTTGAAACAAAAGGATGCTAGACAGTAAACTGAAGCCATAGGAAGAAATAAATATCTTCATTAAAGATAAACAAATGGGCAAATATAAAATCCAGTATTACTGTAATTTTGGCTTATAAACTCTACTATTTTCTACATGATTTAAAAGACAAATGCATAAAAACTAATAATAAATCTGTTACTGAGCACACAATACATAACCATGCAGTATGTTACATCAATAGCATAAAGTGGGCAGAATGATGGTGCTGTATAACAGTTTTTGTATGCAAATAAAGTTAAGCAGGCATCAATTTGATTAAATAATAACTTTATAAAAATTATAACTTTATAACTTTAGGATGTCATATGCATTCCCCCTTGGTAATCACAAAGAAAAAGCTATACAGAGTAGGCACAAAAGTTAATAAGGGAATCAAAAGGTGTCACTACAAAAAAGAAAATTAAATGAACACAAAAGAAGGTAATAATGGAGGAAAATGAGAGACAAAAAAGCTTTAAGACATACAGAAGATACCAAATGGCAGAGATGAGTCCTTCCTTATCAGTAATTACTTGAAATATAAATGGTTAAACTCTCCAACCAAGAGACAGAGATTGGCAGAATGAATTATAAAGGGGGTTGGGGGCAACTATATGCTGTCCACAAGAGACTCACTAACGATATAAACAGGTTAAAAGTGAAAGGATAAAACAAGATATACTAAGAAACTAGAATATCTCTTTCAAAGAGAGCTGGGGTAGCAATACTAATATCAGACAAAATACACTTAAAGTCGAAAACCATTACAAAGAATAAAAGATATCATATATTCATAAAAAAGGTCAAGTCATCAAGAACATAAAACAATAATAAATATATATGCACCAAACAACAGAACCCAAATCATATGAAGCAACATTGTCATAAGTGAAGGAAAAATACAGATCCATAATTAAAGAGATTTAAAAGTTACACATTCAATAATGGATGAACAGCCAGGCAGAAGACTAATAAGGAAATAGAGGACCTGATAATCACTATAAACCAAATGTACCTAATAGACATATATAAAACATTTATCCAACAATAACTTTTTTCTCAAGTGCACGTGGAATATTACCCAGGATGTTATGCCATAAAACAAATCTCAAAAGTATAAAAAAAGATTGAAATCATAAAAAGAATCTCTTCTTGTCATAATGGAATAAAACTAGAAGTCAATAACAGAAGGAAAATTAGAATATAAATAAGTATGTGCAAATTAAACAACATGCTTTTGAACAATGGGCACAGAAAAAAATCAAAAAATACATGGAGACAAATGAAAATACAACATATAAAAACTTATGGCATGAAGCAGAAACACTGTTGAAAGAAATTTATAGCTCTAAACATATACATTGAAAAAGAAGATCTCAAATCAATAATCGAATTTTGCACATCAAGGAATTAAAAAAAAAAAGAACAAGCTAAACAGAAAGCTACCAGAATAAAGGAAATAATAAAGACTAGTGGAGATAAAGAATAAAAAAATTAGAAAAGATCAACAAAACTAAGCGCTGGCCTTTTGAAAAGATAAAATTTACAACCTTTAGTTATACTAAGAAAACTGAAATTACTAAAATAAAAAATAAAAGTAGGGACAAAACTACAAACTTTACAAAAATAAAAAGTATTAAAGAGAATACTGTGAACAGTTATACACCAACAACTTGGATAACCTAAATGAAATGGACAAATACCTAGAAACACACCTAGAAAAAAACTGATTCATAAAAAATAGAAAATCTAAATAGGCCTATAAGTAACTAATAAGGAGACTAATCGGCATTCAGAAACCGTGGGAACCTCCCCCCACCCAAAAAGATAATGTCAGGACTAGATGGTGTCATTGGTGAATTCTACCAAACATTTAAAGAATTTACATTAACCCTCAAACTCTTTAAAAAAAAAAAAAAATGAGGAGGGAAAACTTGCTAACACATTCTATATAATCATTACCAGCATTACCCAATACCAAAGCCAGAAAAAGGAACTACAAGAAAACAGACCAATATCCCTTATGAATAACAATGCAAATATCCTCAACAAAATACAAATTGAATTTAGCAGCTTAAAAGGAATACATACCTTTGTATTGAAAAGGAAGAAATAAAATTATCTCTGTTCACAGATAACATGATGTAGAAAACCCAAAGATTAGTTTGAATTCAGCAAAGTTGCAGGATACAAAATCAACACACAAAGATCAGTTTTGTTCCTGAGTACTAACAATGAACTACCAATAAGCAGTGAAAGAAAACAATTCAATTTATAATAGCATCGGAAAGAATAAAATACTTAGTAATAAACTTAACTGGAGGTGAAACACTTGTATGCTAAAAACTACAAAGCACTGCTAACAGAAAATATCCCTTTATATTTTATTATTAAAAAAAAAGAAAAGGACAAGCATTGACAAGAACATGGAGGAACCCCTGTGCGTGGCTGATGAGAATGTGTAAAAGGATACAGCCACTGTGGAAAACAGTTTTGTGGTTCCTCAAAAAGTTAAAATACAGAATTATCATATAATCTAGCAATTCCACTCCTAGTTTACATACCCAAAAGAACTGAAAATAGAGACTCTGATGATACTTAAACACCAAGTCCACAGTAGCATTATGCACAATAGCCAAAAGGAGTAAAAAAACCTAACATCTATCAAGAGATGAATGAATAAACAAAATGTTACAGTAAAATATTATCCAACCTCAAAAGAATGAAATCTTAATACATGGTACAATATGGATGAACCTAGAAAACATGCTAATATAAGCCAGACATAAAGAATATTGTATTATTCTACTTATGTAAAGTCTAGTACAGGCAAATTTATGGAGACAGAAAACAGAACAGAGATTACCAAAAGCTGTGTGAGAGGGGAGGATGGGGAGTTATTTAATAGGTGCAGTTATTTAATAGGTGCAGTTTCTACTCAGGAAGATGAAAAGATTTTTGGAAACGTACTGATAATGGTTGCACAACACTGTAAATTTACTTAAAGCCACTAAATTGTACACTTTAAAATGGTTAAACAGATTCTGAATACACTTAAGGATCAAGTCAAGTTACCAGAAATTTGAACTAGTTTCTTAGGTTGCCAGGTACACTTTTTTATATCTGTCCAGCCACATACTACCCAAACAAGTGGAAGAATTCAGACACAATAGAGCATTTATTTTTTGTGTTTGTCAAAGACACTCATAACTATGGCTAAACTCAATACTCTCAGGAGTCACACAATTTCTACTATCATTAAGACAATCACAATGTCAGGCACCTGGGTATCTCTATACAGGTACACCCATTATTTTAACAATCAAATAAGATAAATATCTACAACCCCATCCTATCTATATTGAGGATGGATAGACTATGTCCTTATATGGAGACTGACTTCCTGCCATGTTGCTGGAGCTCGTTGCCCTCCACCATCCCTCCTTGAGTCCCCTCTTTCTTTCTTATGTCCTCACACCTCTCTCCCAGGCTGCCCCAAAATTTAAAATTCCTCTGTTTTTGTCTTTTCTTTCCAGACTTCTCATATCCACACAAGGTCAAGGTATTTTCCTCAAAGTCATCTCCTCTGCTGTGTGAACTATGCTATTCCCATAGTATGTGAAAACTGTTCAGTCAACTCCTACTTTAAACAATTCTTCCCTGTCAATGACATTAAAATTCATACACAGTGAAGACCAGAGACTTTTAATTAACCTGCTATTTACTCTTACTAAGTGCTAAATAAAAGTTATAAATTTTAAAATATTAGTTTTTAATTCAGAAAGTATTTTGTTTTAGATGCCCTCATTCTTCTCAAATCTGACAGTACAAACTTCAAAATTCTTAAATCAATATACACTCATAAAGGAAACAAAAATAGTCCTGATGTTTCCAAAACCAATTGTTTAAAAAAAAAAAATCTTCCTTGAACAGTTGTAATTTCACTTAGTATGCTTAAAACAAACTGCTAAATGGATACATTCACAAGGACCTCCACTAGACCTTATAAAATTTCAATAACCCATTCACAATTCCTACCCTTTTAAAGCAGACAGGCCAAATTCAAAGTAGACATGTAGTTACAGTTACAGGAATAGAAAAAAAAAATCTATGTTATAGTATACATTGGTTAAGAACATAGATGTCACTAGGAGTAGTGAATAAAGAGTCATAAGGAGTTTCCTGCAAGAGAAAGGTGCATTCTAGAATAAGAAGGGAAATCTTTGGAGCTACGCGGCCTATTGATATCCTATCTCAATTCTCATGACCTTAGGATGGAGAAATAATCAGTCCCTACGTGGCAAGTAACAAATGAAGAGACAAGTTTAGGGATGTCACAGGTTCTCTCCGGCTAGGACACATAATAGCAGAATTGGGATCTGATGCCAGCAATGTTTAATCCCAAAACTTCTGCACTCCCACAGTTAACATGCAAGAAACATATATATCAAATTAATGGCAATCACTTGCATTATTACATGTCTAATGAGTTTTTAGTATAAAGCCTCAACTTATGCACACAAACACATACACCCTGAAAGAGTTCTACTTTTGCAACATCTTTGTTGGTAATGGAAGCACAAAAAATAATTGAAGAATAAGCCAGAGTGGTCTTTGTTGCCTGAGGCAAAAATAGATTCCTGGTTTTTTAAATTAATTTTAAGATCATATTAAAGGGGGAAAAATCAACACCCACTCAAAATAAAAGATTTCTCCCTAAGGGTGCCTGGGTGGCTCAGTCGGTTAAGCATCTAACTCTTGATTTCCACTGAGGTCACGATCTCAGGATCCTGAGATCAAGCCCCATGTCTGGCTCCTTGCTGAGCATGGAGCCTGCTTGAGATTCTCTCTCTCTCTCCCTCTCCCCTTCCCCCTGCCCATGTGCACACACTCTCAAAAAATTTTTTTAAAAATTAAAAAGATTTCTATCTAAGAAGCTAAGGAGTTTTGCTCTGAGCCTTCTTCTTCTACAGATCATTTTACTTTTAAAGTATAGTGCTTAAACTGAATATAAAAGGGAATCAATATCAAAAAATTAAACGGGAAATATTCCTTTCCAATATTTGTATCCCTACTAAATTCTATCTGTTTTAAATACCATTTTCCTAACTATTGAGTCATTTTAAATTGTGCTCTTCCAACTAACAACATCACATATTTAATTAACTAATGTAGTTAACATCGTTTAAAAATCTGGGGCAGAGCCCACCTCATCATAGTTACTAAATTTTTTTTTTAATTCCTTTACCATTATGGTCCCTCACCCCTCTCCATGTAATACTCAGTAACATAAGTAATTAAATTCTTATTTCCTCATTTTTAGTGATTAATAAAAATATTAACATTCAAAAAAGTTATTGTAAATTTACTAAGGATAAAAATACTGGACTATGCACCAAGATCAAAATATTAAGACACACTTTTTTTGATGATTTCTAAATATCAATAGTCAAGTTGGTACACAGGTAAAATACAACAAAATTCAATACCCACACTGAAATAAGATCTCAGTGACTGAGAGATTGAGGAGTTTGGACTTAATTTTTATTTTTTTGGTCAGCCATTACCGCTTGTGGAAATAATTTAACAGAAGAAATTAGAAGAAATTAATGAAAATGAGAGCAAATAACGCTGAACTTCTAAGCTAACAATGCTAGTATTTTCAATATGAAAGAAAGATTATGCACATGCCTCTAGTCAACCCACAATCTCAAAATATTTTTGTATACCTCAAAAAGTGGAGATTCACACAAAGACTTCACAGTTCAGACCATTTCTAATTTAGTGTTTCGAATGACTATAAATTAGATTTGAATATATAAGATATGAAATATATCAAGATATGAAATATGAAGTTTTTTCCTGACTAAACCATTTTTTTAAAAAATTGTCATACCTGAGTAAAACTGCATATTTTTCATCTAACTCATCTTCATAATTTATTATATTTTTCCTCCTTTGCTGTTCCATGTAAACGTTAAAAGTAATGGCTCAAACATCTAAACTTACAGCTGTAGCTATTTTCCCTCATACCAGTAAGACAAAATTAGCATAAAAATAGCGGAGTCTTTGCCAATCCTTTGCTCCATCCAAAGAAAGTAACAACAATGCTTCTTTGGTATTTTAGAAGAACTTTAGCTTGGAAATAATGGAGAACAGAACACATACAAATTAAACCTGAGGACTTTCATCCCTACAAAGAAAACAATGCCATCTTTCTATCATATCCATCCATCCATCCATGTATCTATATATGTATCTATATTTGTCTTTCTACTACACCCTAAGACTAAAATTAAGTAATTGTATGTTTTTATGTGAGAGCTATACTTTAAAAATGCACATACACACACACACACATCCTTTGTAGACTGTTAACCATTGAGGTACTCCCACTTAATATACATATGTGGCAGGAAGAGAGAGAGAGAGAGAGATTCAAAATGACAGTCAAAAATTAAAATTAGGGGTGTCTGGATGGCTCAGTCAGTTAAGCATCCAACTCTTGATTTTGGCTCAAGTCATGATCTCAGGATCATGAGAACCAGCCCTGCATCAGGCTTCTTGCTCAGCATGGAGTCTGCTGGAGATTCTCTCTCCCTCTCCCTCTCCCTCTGCCCCACCCACTGCTCACTCTCACACATTCTTTCTCTCTAAAATAAACAAACAAAAAAAAAATTAAAAAGAAAGAACTTTTTTATTACCTATGGAAGATTTCAGGAAATCAATTCAATTTAAAAACTGGTAAATAAAAGGAGTCTGGCATTTATTCTGCCTTTTCTGTATAAATTGTATTACATGGAAATAAAAAAGTTGTTAAGAGAAAGTTCTTTATAGCAGTCCAAATAATAAATGAAGAATGATAAAATCAGAATAAGACCATTCTGCAACCTCTAATAAAATAATGGATCTAAGCAATGATCATCAGTGGCTGTGAAAACCATTAGATGAAAAGCTGATAGGGGCGCCTGGATGGCTCAGTCGTTAAGCGTCTGCCTTCGGCCCAGGGTGTGATCCCAGGGCCCTGGGATCAAGCCCCATATCAGGCTCCCTGCTCTGCTGGGAAGCCTGCTCCTTCCTCTCCCACTCCCCCTGCTCGTGTTCCTTCTCTCACTGGCTGTCTCTGTCAAATAAATAAATAAATAATCTTTAAAAAAAAAAAAGAAAGAAAGAAAAAGTTGATAGGGAACTTTACAATGGATAGGTAAGGTTGGCAATACTTGAACCTAGTAATCAGTCTTATCAACACAGACAGGTAACCAAACATTATGTGCCTTGTGATATTATGCAAAAGAAGGTATAATAATTTCTAAAGTATTCTTTAAAAGAAAATTAAACCCAAGTCTGATCAAGCCTCTGGATTTAACTACCAGCTCATAAGAAACACTGTGGACAGAGGAACATGTTAAATGACACTACAAAGATACAGTCAGCAAAATTCAAAATGTGAAAAATTCTGTGAGACAAATAACCTACTTTATTTATCAAATAAATTACAAGGGGTAGGAGAGAGGATAGAGAGAAAAGGAACTATACATTAAAAGAGACTTAGAAATATAGTAAATGCAATATGTGGACTCTGTTTAGATCTTAAGCAGACCTATATCAAAAAAAAAAGCAAAATCCTTTATGAGACAATTGTAAAATTTTTAATACTAATTATTTAATTACATTAAAGAATTGTTAATTTAGATGTGATGACAATGTTGTGGTTATAGTAAAAAAACAAAAAATGTGTCCCTATCTTTTAGAGATATATGCACGCATATATTTACAGATAAAATTGATATGACATACAGGAATTGCTTCAAAATAAGTTGGGAAAAGGTGTGGGAAGCACTGGTACAGATGAAATAAAATTGGCCATGTTTTAACTGTTGAAACAGGGTGATTAGTGTACAAAGGTTCATTATACTACTCTGTTTTTATAAATGTTTTTAAATGCTCATTTTAAAGTTTGAAAAAAAAAATACAGAATTCTCCTTCATAGACAGTTAACCTCTGAGGTATTCTTATTTAACATACTAATTGCGCTCACCTACCCATGAGGCATTATGGCAGGTGTTGAGACACAGTATAATGAGAGACAAGCATTTTAAAATTCCTTTCAACAAAGCAACTGACAAATGAAAGAGAATTATTAATTAAGTAGAAGCATATAATTTCAGAGATTTGCCAATAGCAGTTAACAAATATGAACACGAACAGTAAGAAAGCAGGTTGTGGGGGTAGGGGTTTTGTTGTTTGTTTTTTTTTTGGTAATCATCTCCCTATTTCCTCCTTTCTACACAAACAATGATTTTATATTTGTCGATTTTTGGTTTCCTTTTTTAGGAGGCCTTACAATCAAAATTATGACAAACACATTCAACTACTCCCCAGCTTATTTAACTTTCTACTACAATAAAATAACAAAAAGCATTTAATTAAAGTAAAGCAAAACTGAACAAAGTAAGAAAAAAATTAAAAACAATAGCTTGAGAACTTTCCATGTAATCCTGGATATCAAGGCCAAAATGTCCTTCTCTAAAAATGTAAGTAATAATGATAAACTACAACACTTGAAATTGGTATACTGTGCAAGCTCAATAAATACCTAAAAAATTTAGGTATTATAAAAATCCAAACCTACTTACATACATATACATTTATAAAGAGTAGCTTAAACATTTCAAAATAAAATATAAACTATAGTCGTCATTTATTATTTTTTAATTTATATTCTTAAAGGATCTTTCAAACAGTTAAAATACTAAAACTCTTTGTTTATATTTTAATGTAACTGCGCACTGGACAGGTAACACTGGAAGAAAGCACTTTCGAAAGATATATATTATATAAAGAAATAAATAGATACTTCTTGTCGAATGAGCCATTCTGTTGCATGAAAAACGAAGAGGCTAGTCACTAATTTCTAGGTCACAACAGAGGAGCAAGTAACATTAGATGAAAAGAAAAAAACAGTATTCAAAAGAAATATAATTTTGATCATACCACCTCACTCCCCATGAAAAACTTTCAGTTCAAAAAAGCATGAAGGAAAAAAGTGAAATACATAGAGTTGTAACCACTTACAAAGCTCATTTTGGGAGACGGGAGCAAATACACAGGATCCTATTAGGGAATAACAATGGCAGATGTGATTCAATGTATTTTTCTGATTTAGGGGACATGTTTTGGTGTGTGGTATCTCTACAAACACCCAACTGTAAGTTCTCTGATAACCCAGTTCAACCCTGCACTGTTATGTGTGTATTCAAATAGAAGCAGCCAACATAAAGTCCAAGCCTTTATGCAGAGGCGAGCAGACCAATATTGGGCAATACAACCTGGGTATCTCTACTGCTTTGTCAATTGTTTTGACAGCAACAGGAATCTACCTCTTCCTGAGAGGCAAAATTGTTTTAAAAGAACATCAAGTACTACATCCTTAGAAAAGTGACCAGTTAAAACAGCAACTAAGAAAGAAAATCAAATGAATTAAGTACTGGAAAAAGAGAGATTTACTAGCCATAAAAAATGGTGCCTAAGTATTTGATACCAGTGTCTTACTAAAAAAAGAAGAATAACTGAGACCCAAACATGAAAAGGCACATGGTCCTAGATCAATCAAGGCCCAAATTCTGTCCTTTTGCTCTCTGGCTCTACATTCTTTTCATTACATAGCACTACCTTCTCTTTCAATAAATGGGGTCTTAATTAGACCATTAATAAAAAAGCTTGCATTTACTGAAAACCCTGGGCAAGCAGGTCAGATGTGTATGTCCCAATCAGCTTGCCCAATGACTCCATCAGAACATGAGGTGGAACTACTACCCCACTTGCCCAAGTTCACATACGTTTTCAAGCAGAGCAAAGAAAAATAAAAATTCTGTCTAAAATGCAAACACTCAGGTAAATGTATTCTCTTCACAGACACCAAAGCCTAACTGAGCCACTGTTTCCCAGATTTGTCCACAGGAATTCCATTATTAATCTTCTTCTTCTGAACCCACAGTATCTTGTATAGTTCCATCAATCTAAGACCAGAACCTGTGCAATTAGCATTTCCAAGTTCCTTTCATAAAGTTACCTTTCTTTCTCATTTGCTAAGTATCCTAAAAAGCACCCTATTTCTTCTAAGCTTCACATCCAGACCATTAACACCAAAGAGTGCTAATTCAGAGGTAAGCATAATAAGCATCCATTAAATCTATCATGCTGTTTTTTAGAATTTTTTCCATGTACCTTTCCAATACTTAAAATTTTATTTATATGCTAACACACATCTTCACTCAAACAATCTAGACTCTCATTAAATCATAAAGACTTTGAGAGTAAATTCTGTCATACAAATACTTTACATGCAGATATAATACCACACCATACAAAATCTATATTCTTTTCTAAAACTATGGGAAATGTTAGTTTTTCTCTATTCTTCCTAATATACTTTCAACTGTATCCAATCCTTAGAATAACTTGAAGAAACCTGAAGAAATAAATGAACCTAATCAAAACAAACTCAAAAGGCCACACCACCAAAGCATCACATCCTTAATATTATTTGCTCCAAGAACAACTGCAGAATAATTTTTCAAAAGTGCCATAATATAAATGTGGTCCATTATATTGTAACATGAATTATGTTAATATAATTTCCTAAGTTTAAATAACATACAATAGATTGCTAAAAACAACTGAATGACAACCAATCATTTCAAACTGCAAAAATGTCATCTCTTTCCTGAATTCCAGTTACTCATTTCTATCAATAATTGTCATGCAGAAGTCATAAATAAATGGCAACATTATCTACCTGAAAAATATTCTGAGAAACTTACCATCATTTTGGCTCTTGCCCTTCATCTCCTCCTTCCACGATAGGATGGTGTTCAGGGGAACATAGTCCCTTATGTATTCTTTGCGTCTCTCCTCTAAGGTCATCTTCAGTAAACGTTCTTGCAAAATAAAAGCAGAATCTCCATTTGTATTTAACTTTTAAGTTCAGGAATTATTTTATAATTTAGATATTAATCATGTAAACAAACCAAAGAACTGGTTGGGCTTGAGAAACATCAAAATGAAAATCTAATGACTCCATATCTGAATGTTAAAAATTGTCACATTAATACTATATTACCGGGGGAGGGGGTGTTCAGAGCCTGATGAAGAAGACTCTTATCATAGTTCAAGAAATAAATGAACTCCTTCAATCAACATATATTAACAGTCTACTATGTGCCAAGTAAAATGTTTATATACTGCAGGTACAAAGATGATCCTTAACATTGAGGAGTACACAAGACAAAATAAGCATGGATAATATACAAAGTAATAGCTACATAAATAAAACACAAAATCCTAAGACGGGTATGTACAAATGCTAAGAGCACAAGAAAGGCAGCCACCACAGTATTTCCTTAATTCAAACATGCCATCAATAATAAAAGTGCACTTTGAATTTAGTAATAACTCTGTGGAGGTAATTAAACACTACTTTCAATATACATCTTGATAAGATTAAAATAAAAAATGCATCTTAGAATTAGTGACAATATAAAAAATATTTTTTAAAATGCATCTTAGAATTAAGAACGGTAAGTTCTTTATAAGTGCCAGGTACTTCACACATATAATTTCATGGAAATGATCTTTCCAACAACTCAGCAAAATTGATATTATTATTATTATTATTATTATGTAGATAGGGAAATTAAGCACATCAAAATTCAGTAGCTGTCCAAAGCAAGAAAGCTTTCCATTAAAATCCAGTCAGATATCTCCAGTAGTCAAAAACTATAGCCTATACTATTAGTCACTACAGTGTACTACTTTCACAGGAAAAGCTCCTCAAAAGAGGTGATGTGTTTCTTTTTGTCAGCTGTCATGTATCCTATACTTTACCAAACATCCCCACAATGTAAAGAGATTGACAGTCGTACTCTCTCCAACTGTCTTTTAGCGTACTACAAAGTGAATGGATTTAAGGATAGTATCTAGTTTTAGGTGTCTAACCCTCATAAAATAATCACTTTAAAAGATTCATTCCAGAAATAAACTGCAGAAGGTATTAATATAAGTGAACAGGAAGTAGGAGGCCAACATTTTTCCCTGCTCCTAGAACTAGCTTTTCTTTAGTCATGTTGAGGTAATAATATTAATAAGGTATTTTAACCAGATGTGATATAATCAAATCACAACACTACAATATTCAAGTGTCAACACCATACTGCAAAAGGGCATTCAAGCTGAAATCCAAGAATCTGGAATTCAGGAAAGACCTAGCTAGCCTAGAGATTTTGGAAATTATGACCAAAACTTCTGGTCCCAAAGGAAGTTCATAGGAAAAGGTAAGGAATGTGATCAAACCTCAAAAAAAACAACTAGCGGGTGGACACAAAGAGGGGGAAAAATGAAATAAAACTTAGATGTCACTGAAGGTATAAGGTGAATCAAAGTGCCAATGATGTAGAAACCAGCAGAGAAAAGAGTTTGAATAAGAAGAAAGGAGTGGGGGGATGGGGTAACTGGGTGATGGACATTAAGGAGGGCATGTGATATAAGGAGCAGTGGGTATTATATATGACTGATGAATCACTGTATTCTAATACTACTACTAATAATAATAAACTAATAATACACTATGTTAATTGAATTTAAATCAAAAAATAAAATAAGTAGAAGAAATACTCTCAATTGCTACAGGAAGATCAGGAAGAATAAAAATTAAAAAGCCATTGGTTTATCAATTGGATCACCAACAGCACTGAAAAGAGAGCAAAATGGTTAACAGAGCTGACTGGATTTTAATCCCAAACCATGCAAATCTATGCGATCTTGGATTACTTAATCTCTTTATGTCTCAGTTTCTTTTTGAGGTAGGTATTATACACAATTTATAGATGAGGCAATTAAGCTAGAGAGGTTGAATAACTTACCTAACATTCCACAGGTTATAAACAGTACAAGATTCAAACCAAACAAATGTTCAAAGCCCTTGACACTACAGTATACTACCTCATAGAGTTGTTGTGAAAATTAAATGAGGTAATCCATGTAAAGTACAGTAGTCCCCCCCTTATCTGCAGTTTTGCTTTCCATAGCTGCAGTTATCCATAGTCAACTGCAGTAGGGAAGAAGACAATCCTCTCTGACATACTGTCAGAAAGTCAGTGGTAGCCTAACACTATGTCATGTCATTCACCTCACTTCACTCATCACACAGGCATTTTACCATCTCACGTCATCTACAGTACAATAAAATATTCTGAGATGCCACATTCACATAACTTTTACTATAGTATATAGTCATAACTGTTCTATTTTATTATTAGTTACTGTTAATGTTACTGTGTCTAATTTATAAATTAAATTTTATCATAGGTACGTATATACAGAAAAAAACCATAGCATACATAGTGCTCAGTACTATATGCAGTCTTAAGCATCCACTGGGGGTCTTGGAACAAATCCCTGTAAATAAGGGGAGACTACTGTACTTAGAATAGTGCTGGGCACACAAACAGGACTCAAATAGTAACTCTTTTTATATTAGTACCACACTGTTACTACTGAGTGAATTTAAGAACATTAGTTTCACGAGAGTATAGCTGAGATCCAGGACACTACGAGTGAACTGAGGAAAAGAAGTGAGAACAGCAACTCCAAGATGAAGCCCTTTGGAAAGAAGGGTATTTTAGGGTAGAGACTAGAGTATCATTATAAGCTGAGGAAGGGAACCAAAAGACACTGACAAACTAAATATACCCAAAAGGGAATAGATGATAGCACAAGATCTTAAGGAACACAGGAGATGAGACAAAGAGCATAAGAAAAGTGCTTCCTTTAAGACAAAAGCAGAGCTGAAAGGACAAAGAACAAGAAATGGACAGAGGAAGATGTTAGGGCCGTTCATGTTATATGACATGTATTTTCTAAATGAACTAAAAGGAGAAGTCACCTGTGTAACATAGGAGGAGGGGGTCCTAATGGAATAGGAAGCTTGAAGGAAACGGTAAATTTGGAATACTCACACAAAGGAGGAAAAGGGATGACTAGCACTTACCAAAGCACTACTAAAAGAGTTCAGATCACTAATATAGAAATACTGCAGTTATCAGTGATCAGGTTGAGAGATATTATGAAGCAACTTGTAGTTTTAGTAAATGTCAGAAGGTAATATAGAAATGCAACCTGGCCTCTGTCATTCCATTTATTTAAACATTTAAGTATGAACACTTAGAAAAGAAACAAGATCAATAATCAGAAAATAAAACAATGAGATAATATATGTTCCAGTACTTGAAATTATAATACACATTAAGCGGTTTTAAATTAGGGCTCAAAATAATACATCAATAACATTAACATATGTGGACTTAAGAAGTCCTTAGTTACTTGTTTAAGCAATGAAACATACTAAGAACCACAAACATCTATACAGTTTCTTTGGCATTACACAAAACTTTTCCTGAAAGAATGCTTCCCCTTTACAATGAATCTGCTCTATGAACCAAGCATGTAAGTAGACAGACCTACTATTAGATGGCATACTGAGTTAAAGTGTGTTTACAGAATGCCCTGACATTTCAATGAGGTGGATAAGCTTTCCTTTAGATTTAAGTAACAGCTGTAAAAACTACAATACCATCCTTGCCAGTGCAATGATAGAAAAAAGGTCATGCATCCCAACAGTTCTTTAATACTACCTACTGTACTAGAAATCCTTAGTTCCTTCTTGATGGTACAATACATACTTTTAAATATTAAACATTCAAAAATAGACAATGATACACTGAGACATACACTAAAGTCTTCAAATCACAGGTTTTTCCTTTAACATTAAACTTCATGCAAAAATAGGTTAGTTTTAGACAAGACAAATTTAATTTGTTAAATACCCTCTTTAATTGTGCATTTGCTTCTTTATTCAGAAAATATTAATTTGGTTACATTTTCCCCTATTGTTAGAAGCAAAAAACCAAAAAACTCAAGACATTAAAGATTCTAAAATGCCTGCTTGCCACTGCCCAAATGTGTAGATGTTAAATAAAGGAAACATTATAACATTGTTACTTTAGGAACATTATTATGACAGAAAAATACTTCTTAAGCAATCACCATAATATCATCAGCAAATCATGTATTGCAAACAATCTCCATGATTTCCATTATTCTGCCTTATTATCAATAAATACAAAACTAACATTCCGAGACCATCAACAAAAAATGGGCACAGATGATCTTTCAATGCTTACAAGGTAAATTGTTGTTAAAAGTGTGATGAAACTAAAGTAACTGCCACTGCAAAAACAAAGATTATCTTACACTACTTTATATATACCAGGCTATTATTCTAGACAGAATTTTTAGTTCTATGTAAGCCCACAATCATTGAGACAATTAAATTACATACAACCTAATATTTCAATATTTTAAAGGCTATTTTAGTTGGATTGTTCAATTATGTTAAATCTTCACAGTAGTTAATTTGAAAGAAATCCCCTCCTCATCCCTTTCCTTCTGCATTGTAGGCCCTCTATAAAGGATTCTTTTTCCACATACATTCTCTTTCTCACGTCCACTGTTTGTCCTTAGTGTTTATAAAGGCCAGGACTTGCAAAAAGAATCTACAGGTTTTAAAGAGCTATATCAAGGAAATCAACTCTCAACCTAATCACCCCATAACCCTTCTAATATGAAGAAGATGGGATACTTCGGAGAGATCTGCACTATCCTTACCCGACCTCACTCTGGATACACAGATTTAGTCTATGTTAGCAGAAGCAACGCAAGTACTTTTTGCTACACTTCTGTAAAAAGCTAAAGAATTTAAAAAAAAAAGTGTAAAAAGAATGAAAGAAAAAACTCCAGAGACTAAAGTTTTATCTCGGAATATTATCTAACTATAATGCCAGAGAAAAAAAGAGGAGAGGGAGAAAGAAAAGAGAATTGGATGTGTCTTACAGGAATCAGTGCCACTGTCAACCTAGCTGCTCTGGATAAGCTTTAATATGCACAAAATTCAGGGATAGGTTCATTCATGGAGAGTGATATCAGTTTCACAATCTAACACTGAGCAACTTCTGATTACAAATGGGGATGAAATACACAGAAACTGCGGAGAAAAGCCCATTCAGACTTCTCTGAAAGCACTTATCCTCACGGACAAGACGCCCGTTTTCAGTTTCCCCTACAGTTCCAGGTTTCAAAAGTCACACTGCGGCGCAGAAGGGGCCTAGAGAAGGGGTAAACGCCCGAAGGTGCAGACACTCTGCCAGCTGGGGCGTGGGGGACAGAGGCGAAAAGTGAAGAGATGAGGGTCAGCTGGGCGCGGAGGCGCAGCTGCAGCTGCAGCCCGTGTGCCCGCCGGCGGGCACTTGTGCCCGGGACAACCTGGCCGGGAGTCCGAAAGTCCCAGCTGGTGTCCCGGGAGAGGGTGGGAGACCTGAGCAAGTTGTGCCTCGCCCGAGGACTGTCGCGCCGGGTCCACGCCACCAACCAGGCGAAGGCAGCCCCGCAAGGGGAGAAGGTGACCGGGCGCGGCAGGCAACAGAGGGGCGTGCGCCCACACGTGCGCGAGCTGCAGGTGCCCGGGGGCGGCGCGTGCACGCTGGTGTGCGCGCGCGTGTGCGCGTGTGTACACACGGACTCGCGAGGGAGGCGGCACCGGCCGGGCGGGCGCGAGGCGGGAGCTCGGGCGGAGGGCGCCGCGGCACACACAGCCCTGACCCCCGCCCCCACCCGACCCCCACCCCCCGCACCCCCAGGACTCGACGGGCCAGTTACCTTTCTCCTCTCTCCACACCTTTTTCTTCTTGTTGCTGGGGTACATGTTGCCGTGGGGGTGGCTGGCTTTAAGCTGCAAGTTCCCCAGGCTCACGGGCAAACAGGGTGTGTGTGGAGTGGGAGGGGTGGGAGGGGGCACTCGGGAGGAAAAAAAGTGCAAGAGGCTCCGGGTCCCGCGCCACTCGCCAATCGCCGCCCTCTTCCCTCAGCCCGCGCTCGGCTTCGGCTCCCACCCGCCTCAGCCCCGCGGCCGCCG
The DNA here is from genome assembly GCF_017311325.1 of Ursus maritimus. Classification (NCBI taxonomy): domain Eukaryota; kingdom Metazoa; phylum Chordata; class Mammalia; order Carnivora; family Ursidae; genus Ursus; species Ursus maritimus. The sequence continues at coordinate 10,096,090 of NW_024424675.1, forward strand.
CCACAGCAGCACCTCAGAGCCTGTCAACTAGGTCACGCCTCGCGCTAACCTAACACCCGCGCAGGCCCCGCCTCCCAGCCGCGAGCCAACGACGCCTCCCATTGGCTGCACCGCCCGCCGCTCTCCGCGTTCCAGTCTCCGCGCGCCCCTACTTCGGCCCCAGGGCGCACGCGCAGGCGCAGGCTCGGGCCAGACGCCGAGGACGTTAGGGAGCCGGAGGGGGCGGAGCCAGGGCTCGAGGGGGCTGAAGATGCCCTCGCGTTAGGGGGGCGGGGCGTGGAGAGGACGCCTGGGAGGAGCGTGAGGCTGCTGGCGCTTCCCCCGGCTTCGCCGCGCTGGGAGAACCTGAGGGCGTGGCCTAGAGGTCCAGGTGCGCTAGGTGACTGGCGAACCAGAGGGCGAAAGCTGCCTCTGGAGCTGGAGGATGTAAAAGTGGGAGAAGAATTGAGTCAACGCGAATTGTCCATGTTTACTCTAACTGACCCGTCTGGATGGATTTTACCAGATAATCTGAAGCTTTCCTCTTGGTGAGTAAATATAACCCAAAGAAGTGAGAGGATTGGGAAATAGTTCCGAACCATATACAATCAGCTCCTCAACCTTGTAGTAAAAACTACAGTTTTCGCTGGAGTGTTGTGAAGTTTGGAAAGAGCAGAGATAAACTGGACTAAATCAGGGTTTTAGAAACTTAGTGGCCAACCAAAATGTTATATTGGAAACAAAAATCTTACATCAAAGCAAATTCAAGTGGCCGTCAACCAGAGCCAAGACATCTTATCCTTTGGTTCTTCCAATTGCTTCAACTCAAGGCACTGGGCTAAAGGGCTGCCTTGATTCCAGGTAATACTCATCTGTTGGTGTTCTGAAAATCCAGTTCGGATAGAATCCACCCCAAGAGTAGAGTGACCTAGAATTTATAGGAAGTTTGACAACTCCCTCCCCCAAATGTATTGCATTTCTAAATATCAGACTATCTACAAGGCTGATTTGGTGGATGTAGTGAATCCACATTTATTTGACGATTGGGGTTGCCATATTATCTATGTAGTACTTAAGCCAGGTGTGTAAGAGCTAATATTTGCAATACATTTTTTAGTAATAAAAGAAAAAAAGGAAAAAAGAGGAAGGTCCTATTAAGGATTGTAAAAAAAAAAAAAGAAAGAAAGAAAGAAAAGAAAAGAAAAAAAAACTGTTTTGAGTAACAGGACACTCATGAGTATGATTCATGATGTACTAAGGTAATAATTATTTTAACATTCTCTCTGCTTCTGTTTTTCTTTGTGAATTTGGCTGGGAGAAATAAGGAGGGGTTCAAGAAGAAAGTGACACTTGGGCTAGTAATAAAAATATGCACTTATTTTTTGGCAATGGAAATAAAAGGAGGACTCTGATTCAAGACCCATTACAAAAGTAGAATCAATAAAAATTGGTAATGGAATAGATTTTGGGAACAGGATGAGGAAGAGAAAGGAGATAAGAGTTTCATGGAATAGTTTAAGAGGAGAATAGCACTATTATTAATAATATTAGGCAATACAGGAGCAGTTGCAGATTTTGTGAGAAATATATTGAGTTCTTATTTAGAAATGCTACATGTAAAGCATCTGCAGGAAAGTGCATCAGACTGGGCACTATCCCTTTTGTTACAAGAGGGAGGCTGTTTTCACCCCAGCCTAGAGTCCACCTATGCTTTCTTAGAAACCTTACCCTGATTATTCTTTGTTTCATGTCAACTCAAGGAACTAGAGCCATACATCAACTTTGAAACTTTCTCAAGTCTCTTTCATGTTAAAAAAAAAAATTCCTCCTGTGATTCCACAACACCCTCCAGCTACTGCTTCTCCTTCCTTTTCAAAAGGTTGTCAATACCTGCTGTGTCAATTTCCTTACATCCCACTTTCTGCTTTTCAGTCCACTTTCTTCTTTTTTTTTAAAAGATTTTATTTATTTATTTATTTGACAGAGATAGAGACAGCCAGTGAGAGGGGGAACACAAGCAGGGGGAGTGGGAGAGGAAGAAGCAGGCTTCCAGCAGAGGAGCCTGATGTGGGGCTCGATCCCAGAAAGCCAGGATCACGCCTTGAGCCGAAGGCAGACGCTTAACAACTGAGCCACCCAGGCGCCCCTCAGTCCACTTTCTTCTGGGTTCTATCTTATTAACCAACTGAAATACCTCTTATTAAGATGACCAGTGATTTTCATGTGCTATTGAATGGACATTTTTCAATCTTTCTCTTACAAGATCTCTCAGCAGCATTTAACCCTTAACCTCTCATTCCTCCTTGCAGCATTCTTTCCCTTTAATTTTTCTCACCCTTCTGAGATTCCTCCTGTATGGGCATTCCTTCTCAATTTCCTTTACTGGCCCTTTTTCCTTTTCAGCCATTTCATTTTGGAGTTTATTAAGACTTAGTCTTAGCTCTTTGTCTCTTTTCACTTTATACTTTTTCTTTGAATAATTTCATCCATACTCATGGTTCAGGTATAACAGTGATTCTCAACCAGGGGCAGTTCTGATCCACAGGGGACACTGGCAGTGTCTGGAGACATTTTTAGTTGTCCCAACTGGGAAAAGAGTGCTACTGGTGGCTAGTGGGCAGAGGTCAAGGATGTTGCTAAGCATCCTAAAGTGCATGGGACAACCCCCACAACAAAGAATCATCTGGCCCAAAATTTCAACTCCACTGAAGTTGGGAAACCCTGAGTTACACCAATGACTCCCAAAAATTATCTTCAGCAAAAATTTCTTCTTGAACTTTTAACCTATACATGCAACCATGATATTAAATATCAACTTTAAGAGGCAGTGTTATGTACCAGTTAAAAGGCACCTGAAACTAGACCATCTGGATTCAAATCCTGAGTTCACCCTTATTGATTATGTGACCCTTGGCAAGTTACTCAGTCTCTACACCTTGCTTTTTTAATTATTATATGGATATGATAATAGAGTATCTACCTTGATTGGTGTGAGGATGAAATGAGTTAAAACACATGAAGTGACTAACAACTAGTAAATGTGGCAGAGATGTTCACTAATACAATTTTCTCTCTCTTGACTCATAGGAAGACTCTATTTCCCAGCATCCCTTGAAGTTAGATAGGACATGTGACTGCATCCTGGATGGGTTATAAGGCAAGGGTGATATATGCCACTTCCAGGCCTAACCATCAAATCCTCTGTACAATCACCCATATTCTCTCTTTTCTTCCCATGGTGATCTCAGAAGCAGCATCTCAAGGAGGAAGGAGCTTGGATCCCTGAATCAATGCTTGAAGGAGTATCTCAGGGATCCAAAAATACCACATTGGACTATGATATAAACAAGAAACCTTTATTATGTTAAGGCATTGATATTTAGAGGATATTTGTTTCAGCATTAAGTATTAATTTCTTCTGGCAAAATACCATTATCATACAAGAGTATTAAATATCAATCTTTAATGTCTCAAAAGTACCTAAAATGTACCATATACCACACTGAACTCATGATCTTTCCTCCACACTTAGATTTCTTCCCAGGTCCCCTATCTCTTTGAATGGCTTCATCACTCTTTCAGTTGAACAATCAGGAACCCTAAACACCATCCCTGATATCTCTTATAACTTCATCCTCATTTCAAATGAATTGCTATATCGTATCAATTTTATCTCCTGTATCACTCTTGAATTGCTCTCCTTTCCAATGGCACTACAGTAAACTGAGTAAGGATTTAACTGGACTATTACAAAAAGCTTCTTAACTTGCCCGCTTGTCTTCTTTTGCCCCTCATATGTCCATTCTCTGCCCTGCATCTGATTTACCTTGTCAAATGTGATCATGTCATCTCACTGGTGTAAATTTTTCAGTGACTTTCTGGTGCTCTTTGCTCTGATCTGAATTGTATTTCCCCAAAATTCATATATTGAAACCTTAGCTGACTGTGTGATTATATCTGGAGATTATATATATATATATATATATATATTTATCTTTTCCCCCTCCTCCTACACCTACCCCTCACACCTGCCTTTTCACATACAGTGAGAAAGTGGCATCTGCAAGACAGGAAGAGAGCCTTTGCCATAACCAGACTATGCCAGCATCCTGATTATGGACTTCTAGCCCCCAGAACTGTGAGGGAAAAATTCAGCTGGGGCGCCTGGGTGGCTCAGTTGGTTAAGCATCTGCCTTCGGCTCAGGTCATTATCCCAGAGTCCTGGGATCAAGCCCTGCATCAAGCTTCCTGCTCAGGGGGAAGCCTTCTTCTCCCTCTCCCTCTCCTTGCTGCTCCCCCTGCTTGTGCTCTCTCTCTCTTTCTCAAATAAATAAATAAAATCTTTTCAAAAATTCTTTTGTTTAAGCCATCCAACCTACGGCATTGTATTATGGCAGCCCAAGCTGACTACTATAGTCTTATAAAAACTAAATCATTAAGAATGGAGTGCCCATCACCTACCAATTCTGCTCCACCCCCACCACAGAGATGTTGGTAAAACTAAGGAAAAGCACATGTGACCAAAAGGGGTTACACTGGGGAGGTGGTAATGTTAATGTGAAGACTAAGAGAGGAAATAACAAATGAAATTAACAAATGCCTGAAGGAGAGTTACCATTCATCCTTAGCACACAGTAGCTATTCAACAAATGAATGAATGAATGAATGAGGGAGTGATGGAATGAGTGAGAAATTGTGTTCAAGAAAGTAGAAAAATAATTGCAATTTAGTTTCAAGAGAAACCAATAATATATTCTCAAGAAGATGCTTGTGGTCAGAAATGTCAGATACCTCACAAAGACCAACTAGGATGAGAACTGAGAAAATACCATTGGATTTATAGTCTGTAAATCAGTGAAAATAAAAACAATTGAAGAAGTGAGAGAAACAAGAAGTAGTGATTGTGGACTAGTTTTTTTGACATGTTTAGAAGCAAAAGGATAATTACAGGAGATAGTAGTTGAAAGGATACCAGAGTCAAGGTAAAATTTTTCTGAGACATGAAATGAAAAGTGTTTAAGAAGTTTGGTGCAAAAGATTGAAACCAAAAAAAGAGAGAGAGAGAGAGAGAGAGAGAGAGAGAGAGAAAAGGACAAATGTTAGAAATACCAGAAAAAGAGAAAGTAAATATAGATAGAATCAAAAATAGAATATAGAAAGGGCATTTCATCTTTTGTGATGAACTAGAAAAAGAATGGAGATTCAAAAAAATTTTAAATTAAAGGAAAGTAGAGGGAAGATAGGTCCAGTGAGCTCAGTTTCAGTAAAAGTAGAGGCAAAATCATCTGCTGAAAGATGCTAATAAATCTGGATCCAAATGGGGAATGAAAAAAAGATTATTTGGAGAATGCTTAACAGATGATACTTAAGAGTTTAAATTATATTTAGGTACTTTTTAAAAGTACAGAAGTTAGGAAAATCCCATTTTCAACTCCCTTGGTGAAAGGAAAACATACTAGGGACTATTCTGAATAATGGTCCCAAAGATTCCCATGACCTAATATCTGAAACCTATGAATGTTATTTCATTTGGCAGAAGGGACTTTGCAGGTATGATTGAGGATCTTGAGATGGGAAGATTATCCTGTATTATCATGGTTGGCCCTAAATGTAATCACAACCTGGAAATTCAAGACAATAAATATGTCTGTTTCTGAAGTAATTACTTATAAACACTGTAAAAGTTTAACATATTTTCAGCATAATTTTCTCAGCTAGCTCCATTCCTTAGATAGTCTTAATATTTCCATGCATTTACCTTAAATATTAATTTTCATTTCTGGTTCTAGCCTTGAGAGTACCCACCTGTAAAATGCCCATATTGTTAAAGATAGTGGAGAAGGTGTTTTTAAATACTTTTTAGTGAAAGTGTAATGAAATGCCTTTTTAAAAAAGTCATTGATCACTAGGATTTGTTTGCTGTTGTCCCAGTAAAACCTCAACAGTTACTTACTCAAACAGAAGATAAACATTTTCACCCAGATAGGGACCAAAGCAGACTTGGTCCATATGTTTCTTGTCCACCATAGCCTTCAGATGTTAGAGTACAAGATGATGTCAGGTTAGCTCATATACTTAACTGTGTTTTCATTTAAGTGCAATTTGCACTGCTGAAGGTAAAATAAAAATAAGAACTTCTAGCAATTCTAAATATTATTTGAACATTATTGAGGAGATGTACAAATTAGACTTCTGGTTTCTTCCTTTCCTTTCAGAGAGCAACTCTTACCTATCTCAAACCTACCCCTTATCTCCTACCAGAGGAGTAGTGGATTAGATATGGTTCCCTCCCCATAGCCTGCTCTCTTCAGCAGCTGCCTTCATTCCAGTTGAAAGGAACTTCCTGGCAGCTCATTGGCCCAAGAGTAAGGAAATGGTTGCTTAGCAACCAAATCCTGACACCCCCCCTCCCCCACAGACCTGAAAAGAGGAAGCTTGTGGGCCAGCCACCTAGTTCTGCCTGTGTTATAGTGAGGAGGAGCTGCTTAGGAGAAGATGAAGCCCTTGTCCCTGTTAATTGAGATATTGATCATTCTTGGGGTCATAATTAAAAGTAAGTTTTTCGGTCCTTATGGTTGTCTATGAGGGTCTTTTCTCTTTAACAGCAGTAAGGGTGGAAGTTGGTGAGAAGATCAGAAGTATCACTATATTCCCAATTGATACCATTTTGGGGTAAGTACTTAAAAATATCCAAGAAGGACAGATATCAATGATACTCTTATTTAGGACAATATTTGGAAAGGATATGTGTATGAGAGAAAGAGAGGGAGCGGGGAGGGAGATAAAAATAGAAAAGATTGGGGGGGCACCTGGGTGGCTCAGTCGTTAAGCGTCTGCCTTCGGCTCAGGGCATGATCCCAGAGTCCTGGGATCGAGCCCCACATCGGGCTCCCTGCTCCGCTGGGAGCCTGCTTCTTCCACTCCCACTCCCCCTGCTTGTATTCCCTCTCTCTCTGGCTGTCTCTCTCTCTGTCAAATAAATAAATAAAATATTTTAAAAAATAGAAAAGATTGAGCAAATCTCTGAGGAAAGCATTATAGTAATTTTTATAGAGTAGGGATATTTGAGACAGGTTATTAAATCCAGAATATTATGAAGATCTAGTTCCAGACTTTAAAGGAAAAGTAGAGGATTCAAAGAATGGTAAAGCCCATTAATTTATATTCTTACAATCTTTTTTTAATTTTTTCACAATAACAATTGTACTTCCAAAGTTTCCATGATTCCTAACTAGTTACTACCTTAAAATGGAAATTATTTTCCAGTTTTGTTTCTCTGACCATTTATTGAATTTTTACCCAATCCTCAGATAATTTACTCATCGTGAATTCCATCTAAGAAGTATTTATTTACATTTAACCCAGGAATGCAAGTTGGTATAATAACTGAAAATTAATTAATGTAACTTACCACATCAATAGAAGACAAAGACCATACGATCATCTCAATGATACAGAAAAGATATTTGACAGAATTCAACACCGCTTTCTGATAAAACACTCAACAAATTAGAAATAGAAACTTCCTCAACCTAATAAAAAGCATCTTCAAAAAACCCACACCTCTACCTACACTTCCTGTGGACATAGCATAATATATAAACCTGTCAAATCACTTAGTTGTACACCTGAAACTCATGTAACACCGTATGTCAACTATACTAAAAAAAAAAAATCCACACCTCGTCTATTTAATGGTGAAAACCTGAATGCTTTCCCCCTAAGATCAGGAACAAGACATTCTCACCATTTCTATTCATTCATTTCAACATTGTACAGGGGCGCCTGGGTGGCACAGAGGTTAAGCTCCTGCCTTCAGCTCAGGGCGTGATCCCAGCGTTATGGGATCGAGCCCCACATCAGGCTCCTCTGCTGGGAGCCTGCTCTTCCTCTCCCACTCCCCCTGCTTGTGTTCCCTCTCTCGCTGGCTGTCTCTATCTCTGTCAAATAAATAAATAAAATCTTAAAAAAAAAAAAAGACAAAAAACATTGTACAGGAGGGCCTAGCCAAGGCAATTAGATACAAACAAGAAATAAGAGACATCAAGATTGGAAAGAAAAAAGTAAAACTATCTGTGTTCATTAAAGACATAATTTTATGTATAGAAAACCCTAAGGTATCCACTAAAAAACTATTAGAACTAAGAAATGAGTTCAGCAAAGCTGTAGCATAAAAGGTCAATATACAAAAATCAACTGTATTTCTTTACAGTCACAATGAACAAACAAAAAAAATGAAATCAACAAGAATACTTAGGAGTAAATTTAACAAAAGTGCAAAGCTCATACTCCGAAAACTACAAATACTGTTGAAAGAAATTAAAGAAAACCCCAATGAATGAAAATACTTATCATATTCATGGATTGGAAACCTTAATATTAAGACGGCAATGCTCTGAGACACCTGGTTGGCTCACATGGTTAAGCATCTGCCTTCGGCTCAGCTCATGATCCCAGAGTCCTGAGATTGAGCCTCGCCAGGCTCCCTGCTTGGCGGGGAGCCTCCTTCTCCCTCTTCTTCTACTGCTCCCCCTGCTTGTGCTGTCTCTCTCTGTCAAATAAATAAATAAAATCTTAAAAAAAAAAAAAGGTAACAATACTCTCCAAATTGATCTACCAATTCAATACAAAATCCCAGCTGATTTCTTTGCAGAAATTAAGAAAATGATCTGAAAATTAATGCAGAAGTGAACATTTTTAAACAAAAAAACAAATTTGGAGGACTCACACTTCCCAATTTCAACATTTATTATGAAGTACAATAATCAAGACAGTATGGTACTGGCATGAAGACAGACATATAGATCAATGGAATATCACAGAAATAAACCCTCACATTCACGTGGTCAATTGATTTTTGGCAAAGATGCCAAGGCAACTCAATTGAGAGGGGAAAGAATAATCTCTTCAACAGATGATGGGGATGACTACAGAGCCACATGCAAAAAAACAAAAAAACAAAAAATGAATTTGGATACCTACCTCACACCATACACAAAAATTAATATAAAATGGGCCAAAGACCTAAATATAACAACTAAAGCTTTAAATCTCTTACAATAAAAAAGGCATAAATCTTTGTGATCTTGGATCAGGCAAATGATTTCTTAAGAATGCCACCAAAAGCACAAGAAAAGAAGAAACAGATAAACAGGACATCATCAAGATTAAGCACTTTTATGCTTCAAAGGACATCAAGAAACTGAAAAGACAATCCACAAAACAGGAGAAAAATTTTGCAAACCATACATCCAATAAGGTTTAGTATTCAGAATATAAAAACAACTTGTACTACTCATCAGCAAAATGACAACCCAGTGTTTTAAATGGGAACAAACATTTGGCTACAGGTTTTCTGTTTGGACATGTTTTCATGTTTCTTGAATATGTACCTATGGAATTGGATAAATGTTTCTCCAGAAATTATACAAAAATGACCATCAAATACATGAAAATATATTAATCATTGATCATTAAGAAAATGCTAATCAAAACCACAGTGAGATGCCACAATGAGGACTTAACTATAGCAATAGCAGTGGGAACTGAGAGGAGTAGATGGATAATAAGGCTATGGAGAATAGTGACATAAGAGTCCAAAGTGAGAGTGTGCCGAGAAGATGGGCATGTCCAATAACACCAAATGCCAGAGAGAGTGTGGGAGTAAGGTCAGGGCCAACAAGTGACCACCAGATTTAATAGCTGGGGAACCTTTCTAGGACAGTTTTACCAGAGAAGCAAGGACAAAATCTGATATTGATGTGAGTGAATAGGAGGAGAGAAAGTAGAGACAGTGATGATAATTAGAGTTCTTTCTGGATTATGGCACTTTGCAGGGTCAGACTTGAGTTTTCAACAGATCATTTCTTGATTGCAGGTCAACAGAGACCCAGGGAAATAGTAGGGGAGAAGACAGTTACTTTACAAGCTAGCACTAAAAGACCTAAGATTCTTATACAAGATCAGGTTTTAACCCCACTCTATTTTTTCCTTTCCTGCCTTTCTACCCCTAGTTCTCTAGGCAAAACAGACAGGTCTGCCTTTTTTCACTCAAATATATCTTGGAAACTTGCATATTTTTTAATGTATTTTTACACTTGATGATCAATGTACTTTGACTTCACCTATATAAAAATATTGAGAGAAGGAAGCGGCCATAACTGTGTGATTGTTCCCGACTCTGCATTCCCCTAGGGAAAGTTAATAGAGGAGTTGCTGAGATTTTTTTTTTTTTTTTTTTTTGGCCTTTTCGTAAATCCTCGGAATAAAATAGCTGATGCTGAAGGAAAGATGAATAGTTTATCCCAAAGTGTGGCTTAGAAAATGGAAATAAAATCAATAGGGTTTTTTTTTTCTTTCCACCCTACCAACCCAACCTCTGATTTAAGGTAGAGTAGGGTATATTACTGAGGCAGAGAAAAGACATTGCCAGAAATTCTGGCTCCAAAGTTTTCCTATTTTATCTATCTCTTTCTAGTAGTAATTCTTCACTATCATACAAGTTCTACAATTAGAAAAAATAAAATAAGATAAAATGAAACAAAGTTTATAGCAACTCTCTCCCCTGACACCCACCCAGCAGCTCTATTCCAGTTGAAAAAGGCAAGTTGCTCATCGATCTCAAATTAATCAGAATTCAGAAAGCAATTGTCTAGCAACCCTATCTAGTTCCTTGTCAGGTCCAGACAGGAGCCACATAAAGGCCAAGTCCTGGACATGTTGCAGAGGATACTGAGCCTAAGCAGTACAAGCAGACTGTATCTTACTGCTTCAAATAAGCTTGCTATTGCCGGTGCTGTTTTGAAAAACTTGTGAAATTTAGGAGTTCTAAGTTACCTTTGCTTCTTTCAGTCCTTTTATCTTATACTTCTAAAAGTGGTGGTGGGGAGGGGGCGGAATACATTGCAAGTATCTGGAGCATCTTTCCTTGAAAGAGAAGCAGGAGAGAGCAGGTGTGTTATGGTGGGATTGTTAACTACTAGAGAGAAATTTGATTGCTGTGTTATGTTATGGATCAGTAAGGAAGCCAATTTCTCTTTTGTGAATTGTCCTCAATGATGTAAGCCTCTTTCTTAATAACCTAGGTTCATCTGAAAGGTTTCTACAACTCTACAATTCTACTACTACTTTTACAGTTACTACTACTCTTTGGAGCCATTCTGTAGGACTACACTCAATGGGGGGAAGGCAGCCCTCAAGCAAAGGGAAGCTGGAGGAATACACTCTCCCCCACCACTGAACCCATTAATGCCCATGCAACAGCTTTATTTCCCATTACTCAGGCTGCTTTGAGGAACTGCCTTCTTCTGACACTCTTCCCAATTCTACTGCATTTTCTCCATACAAAGGTTCATATGCCTATCTTATCGCATACCTGCCCCAAGAATTCTCTCTGCTGGTGACAACCGTCTACCTGCTCCTGATTGATCCTAAGCTCTACTTCCCATCCATTGAGACTGCTCTCTCAAAGAATACCAATAGCCCACTGATGACTAATCCAGTGGCCTCTCACTGTTCTTGCTGCTTAATCTCTGTGCAGCATTTGACACTATTCACCATCTTCTTTCCCCCTGAACCTAAGTAGAATCTTAGGCTCTCACTGGCTGGCCTTTCTCAACCCTCCCTTTAAATGCTATGCCCAAAGTTCAGTGCATAGCTCTCTTGTTCACCGTATTCTATGTCTGTTACTCTCTTCCAAGCCCCAGCTTCTTTTACGTATATATTTGCATCCCAGACCTTCCTCCTGATCTCTAGATGAGCAGGTCAGCTGCATGACAATCATGAATAGTATATGGCCTGTGAAAGGCTTAAATTCAGTCTCAAATTTAGCTCCTCTTCTGTGTTTCTTCTCTTATTAATGGCATCAATATCCCTCACTGCTCCACTACTTCTCAAGCACAAAACCTCAAAATTGCATAATCATACAGTTATAATGCACTATTGTCTAATTTAATGTTTTTTATAGATGTAGGACTGAGGCCCAGAGTGGTGAAACTGATTCCACAGGGTCATTCTGCAAAGCCAGAATCTCCAAATCCTTTACAATTATTAATTCCTTTATTCCTTTGCCAAATCCTGTCAATTCCACAGTGCTTCTCCCATCTATGCATTTTCATGTCTCAATTTAGAGTCTCATTTTAGTATCTTTTATCTACATGACTGCATATCTAACTCTTCTCTCTTATTCACAATACTGTACTGCCAGAAATAATATTCTTAAACTCCAGACTTGATCATAATTTTCAAACACCTACTTTATGCAGAATAAGATTCCACATCTTGTCTGGCAGTCAAAATCCTGTGCAGTTAGATCCTGACTTCCTTCCTATTTTGTCTCTGTTACACACATATTCTATTTCACCTAATTCAAACTATCAGCAACTCAGTATACCTACCTAATTCTCTCACTTGCATGTCTTTCTCGATCTGTTCTGCAGACGAACTGTCTGAAATGATGGCCTGTCTGCAGGAATGTACTATCATTCCATTTTCTTCCCCATCACCACCACAAGTCTACAGCACAACATCCTGCTCATCTATTAAGGTCCATCTCAAGTTCTCCTTCTTCCAAAAAAACCTTTTCCAACCCCTTCCTCGTAGCACATTGCACCTTTATTTTCTTATGTATCATGCCTCGTAATTGAGTTAGTTTTTAACTCCCTCGCCAGATTGTCAACAATTTTTAAAATTAGCACTTGTAACACTTTAGAATTTGTAAAACACGTTTCCAAAACCTGTGGGGTAGATCGTGCATTCTTATTTGTCAAAATTTACAGGTTTTCAAAACCTTGAAGTACAGAGTTTATTAAGATCTGAATCCTCCAGTGGGAATCCTCCAGTGGGAATCAAATTTTGTTTTCACTCTGTATCATCTGTTTGTTATTCTAAGTCTGTATTCTACAAAGTGGACTGCTCTAAGTTTTTGCCTCATAATCATATTTACTTGCCGCAGGCTGTTCCTACATGCTACCAGACAGCCAGATGAAAAATAAAAAATTCAATCCATCATTCAAACATTTTAAAATGTAGTACACATATGTTTGCTTCTGTATAGAACAAACAGCTAGGTGACTGATTATTTACTTTTCAACCAGTTGTTTTGGCAGTAGGATGATTACACAAACTCCAACAGTAGCATTTTATCAGTTTTTCATTGATTTTATAATTTTACTGACATCTGCAATTTATTTACTGTAGCCATCTAATTTTATTTATATAGTTCATCAGCCAAGGAGATATGGAAGGCAAGAAAAACAGGTTTCTTAAGACTTTAAGTCTTAAGTCTGCCTCACAGACTTGGTGCCAAAATTACAGCATTGGGCTTGAAGAGAATATTCCCAGAATGGAAAAAGTATACACACTGCAGCTTCCCTGATAGAATATAGTTTTTAAAAACAATTCGTCGGGGCTCATGGGTGGCTTGGTCAGTTAAGCTTCTGCCTTTGCCTCAGGTCATGATCCCATGGTCCTGGGATCAAGCCCCACATTGGGCTCCCTGCTCCACAGAGAGCCTGCTCTCCCTCTCTCCCTGCTTGTGCTCTCTTTCTCTCTGTAAAATAAATAAAAATAAATAAATAAATAAATAAATAAATACGATTCATCATCTCTAGAAAACAAGTAGGAATAACCTTGATGAAGAAGAAATTATGAATACTTAAAGACAAAATAAGAGATGGGATGGGCTTAAAAGAAGAAACTTTTGTCCCAAAATGTACAAAAGAGAATATGGTTAGATATGATGTACAAGTGGGCTCAGGAAAAAAGGAAGGATCCCTGAAGCAAAAAAAAAAAAAGGATTGTTGGTTGGAAACAACAGCAGCTTCAGCCTAGAAGTCTGACTCCTGCCCCCCCTCACTACCACCTCCATATGCAAAAGAGAAGGCAGCACTTTCATATCTAGTAATGAAAAGCCAGGTGACTAGGTTATTTGGTCCAACCCTCCCACTGAAAACAAATGGTGCATAAAATATACAAACTTCTTAAATGAAACAAAGAGTTGAGAAGACAGTAAAGAACTACCAGACAAAAATGTAAGAAATTGCTAGAATTCAGAGAAGTAAGCACAGAACATCTGAGGAAGGCCAGGACTTGCCTTACCTTGGTCCCAGTCCTGTACCTGAACATCAAAGCAGCTGTTACCCTGAGCCAGAAAAACTTGGGCTTTGGTTTTAGTGACCTCACAAAGCAAGGAAAGAGAATCTAATTCTCAAGACCTGCCCAAGGTGAGTAGTCTAATAGGAGACCTTTTCAAGATTAACTGAGGACCACAAAGTGCTCTACTCTTAGGATAAAGTCAGCCCAGAAGTAAATCCACCCCTTCCTTAATCCAGGGATCTGCAGAGACTTGACACTTTATAGAACACAGAGTAAAGGAAAAGGAAAAAATACATTCCTGAGAAATTGTAGTCACAGCCTAGCCTCCCTGGAGATTTACAGCCTGGGTAATCCCATACACCCTGAGCCTAGAACTAGATCTAAGATAGTCCCAGGCACCTGGCAAAAGCAAATTCATGTTCTCTCCATGGGAAAGCAACTTCATTTTAGGTCTCAATCTGAGTTCACAAGAAGACAAGGCATGAGGTGGGAGATTTGGGAGAGATGCATTTTGGCAAAGATGTAAGTTCTGCTGCAAATGACTAGTGATACTGAGGGAGCGCCTATTCCTGGATGGCTAAGTCCTGTCACATCCTGATAGCTTATCCTGAAACACCCAAAAAGTTACTGGTGGCAAGCTAAGGTGATTATTATAACATTCAGAGACAGATTAAGAGGGGAAATCCAAGTCCAACATGAGGAAAACTGACACCACAGAAAAGAAAAGCATCAGCCTACACACAGAAACATGCACACACATACACACACACAAACACACCCCACATCATAAAACCCGAGGAAACAGAACAAGTAGAGGAGACAGTTGTAGTCTTCAAAACATAAAATGATTATCATAACATGTATTTAGAGATGTTATTATAGCCATAAAAGATAAGCTATTTTGGAAATGAAATATATGATAGTAAAAATAAAAACCTCAAGGCTGATACCAACATTGACAGAGCTGAAGAGCAACCCAGAGGCTCAAAACTCAAACCGAGAAATCCTCTTATAAGCACAATGCAAATGGACAGAGAGATGACACGTATGAAATAAAGGTTCACGGACATGAGGGATGCATCCAAAAGTTACAAATTCACATAATGGGGTTTCCAGAAAGAGAAAATAGAAGAACTGAGAGGAAAAAAAAAAAGAAATTAAATAAAATTCCCTAGATCTTAAAAAGACCTTTTTTTAGAGTCTTTAGATTAAGTTCCACTGAGCACCAAGTAAGAAGACTGAGAAAAGATGCACTCCTAGAAAATGATGGTAAAATTTTAGTACTTTATGGATAATCAGAAAATCCTAAAATCTTCTAAAGAGAAAAAAATACAGGGGCACCTGGGTGGCTCAGTCAGTTAAGTGTCTGCCTTTGGCTCAGGTCATGATCCCAGGGTCCTGCGATCAAGCCTAGTGTCAGGCTCTCTGCTAAGCAGTGAGTCGGCTTGTCCCTCTGCCTCCGTGCTCCCTCTGCCTTTGTGCTCCCTCTGTGCTCCTTCTGTGCTCTCTCGTGCTCTCTCTTGCTTTCTCTCAAGTAAACAAAATCTTTTAAAAAGAGAGAAAAAATATGTTATTTACAAGGTGAAAAATAGCATATTGACTTCAAATTCATTAGCAACATTGGGTACAAAAAGACACTGGAGAAATATTTTCTAAGTACTGAGGTGAAATGATTTTGAATCTAGAATTATATAATCTGACAAACTATAAAACAAGTTAATGGCAAAATAAGACATTTTCAAACATGAATAGATTGAGAAAATTTATTACCCAGAAATCCTAACTGAAATATTGACTAGAAAATATGATCCAGCAAAATAAAACATGAGTTCAGAGGAAGACTAAAAATCAGCGATAATCAAAGAAACCTTCAAGACATGATAAATCTAAGTAAATGCCTGTTTTCATCTTAAAAAATATAAAAATTGAATTAATTTTTAAAAATCCCTTTCACAAGGGAACCCTCTTACACTGTTGGTAGGGATGCAAACTGGTGCAGCCACTCTGGAAAATAGTATGGAGGTTCCTCAAAAAGTTAAAAATAGAACTACCCTATGATCCAGCACTACTAGGTATTTACCCAAAGAATTCAAAACTACTAACTTAAAGGGATACATGCACCCCAATGTTTATAGCAGCATTATCAACAATAGCCAAATTATGGAAAGAGCCCAGATGTCCATTGACCAATGAATGGATAAAGCAACTAATGAATCATTGAACATTACATCAAAAACTAATGATGGCTAGTTGAACATAATAATTAAAAAAAGGAGATGTGATACACACACACACACACACACACACACAATGGAATATTACTCAGCCACAAAAAAAATGAAATCTTGGCATTTGCAGTGATGTAGATGGAGCTAGAATGTATAATGCTAAGCGAATTAAGTCAGTCAGAGACAAACT
Source organism: Ursus maritimus (assembly GCF_017311325.1). NCBI lineage: Eukaryota > Metazoa > Chordata > Mammalia > Carnivora > Ursidae > Ursus > Ursus maritimus. The sequence goes on from NW_024424675.1 coordinate 10,112,581, forward strand.
ATATAATTTCATTCATATGTGGAATTTAAGAAACAAAACAGATGAACATAGGGGGGAAAAGAGGCAAACCAGAAAACAGACTCTCAACTATAGAGAACAAACTGAGGATTGCTGGAGGGGTGGTGGGCAGTGGGATGGGTTAAATGAGTGATGGGTATTAAAGAGGGCACTTGTTGTGATCAGCACTGGATATTGTATGTAAGTGACAAATAGCTAAATTCTACAGCTAAAATTAATATTACACTGTTAACTGAACTTTAAATTAAAACTTTAAAAAATCCCTTTCGCAATAGCAACAGAAATTTAAAAATAGCTAGGAATGAATTTAATAAAAATTAAACAAGGCATATATGAGTAATAAAAATGAAAATTTTCTGAAGAGCATTAAAGAGAAAACTGAATAAATTAAGGCTATACACCTGAATGAATCTCAATATTGTAAATATGCCAGCTAAATCCAATGCAGTTCCAGTGAAAATATCAACACATTTCTTGAATGAATCTAACAACCTTATTCTAAAATTCATCTAGGAAAGAAATTATACTAGAATTCCCAAGATAAGGTTTTTTAAAGAGATTATTTATTTATTTACTTACTTATGTATGTATTTATTTATTTATTTATTAGAGAGACAGAAGGGAAAGGAGCAGAGGGGGAGGGGACAAACCCCAAACAACCCCAAGATCATGACCCCAGCAGAAATCAAGAGTTGCACGCTTAACTGATTGAGCCACCTAGTCGCCATTCCCAAGATAAGTTTTTAAAAGAGGAACAAGAAAGGTGTGTGGGTGGATGCTTGTGAATCTGCAGAGAAGTTCTTGCTCAATCGAATAGTAAAATATGCAATGATAAATCTACAGTAATTAGGGTATTGCCAGAAGAATAGACAAATGCATCAAGAAAATAGAGTTTAAAAATGAAGCAAGGTACAAATGAGAATTTAGTACCTGAAAGGAGGTTTCTAAATGCAATGGGTAAAAGCTAGACTATAATGAATATTATTGTCAAATTGTCTATTCATTAGGAAAACTCAGATTCCACTTCATACCACTTCATACCAAACTGAGTCCAGATGGATTAAAAACATAAACAGTAAAAGGAAAATTATAAAAATAGCTAAAGGAAATATAGGAAAATATATATTCAAGTGATTGGTGAGGCCTTAAACAAGATACACACACAAACACACACACATATACATACAAAGGTTATGAGTGAGGGGGAAAATAGACAGTTTTGACTACATTTGAATTTAAAACAACTCTGCTGCAAAGGACACCATAACCAGTTAAAAGGCTAACAACAGACTGAAAATATATTTATAACATAAACACCAATCAAATAATATCCAGAATATATTTTAAAACTCCTAAAGATCTTTTCTTAAAAGCCTGATAGAAAGATGGGGAAAATGGCGCCTGGGTGGCACAGCGGTTGGGCGTCTGCCTTGGGCTCAGGGCGTGATCCCGGCACTACGGGATCGAGCCCCACGTCAGGCTCCTCCACTATGAGCCTGCTTCTTCCTTTCCCACTCCCCCTGCTTGTGTTCCCTCTCTCACTGGCTGTCTCTATCTCTGTCAAATAAATACATAAAATCTTTAAAAAAAAAAAAAGAAAGAAAGAAAGAAAGATGGGGAAAATATCTAACAGTCCATTCCTTGGAGAGGAAAATACAAATGCCCCTAAATGTGACCTTGCCAGTAATCATGCAAATGGAAATTAACAGTGAAATACCAGTTTATCCTGAGGTGCTGGGGTGGCTCAGTCGATTAAGCATCTGCCTTCAGCTCAGGTCATGGTCTCAGGGTCCTGGGATCTAGCTGCAGATGGGGCTTCCTCCTCAGTAGGGAGTCTGCTTCTCCTGCTCCCTCTGCCCCTCCCCCCACTTGTGCGTGCTCTCTCGTGCACTCTCTCTCTCACATAAATAAATCTTTAAAAAGGAAGGAAGGAAGGAAGGAAGGAAGGAAGGAAGGAAGGAA